>NW_010110276.1:3594-50959 GCF_000699245.1 Pterocles gutturalis | reverse complement strand
TTATTAAATATAACCTCACTCTTTGCTTTATTTCCTTCCTGTAACTCCCCTCTCTGCTTCCCCTGCAACCTCGTAATTTTCCATTCCTAATAGAGTGCCCAGACAAAATGATCTTGCACTTTACTCAACTTTTAAGCCTCTTTATTTTGCTGGCAGGCTCAGAGGAAACTGAAAGATATGGGATTAGAGTTTTTTCATTTGTTTGGTTGTTTTTTGGGGTGGTTTTTTTTTTTGTTTGATTGTTTTTTTGCCAGGTAGCATATTCAAATTGAGCAATGACTGCAGGGTACATGGGGCACACATGGACACATGCACCCCAGTCAGAGGTTGAGGTGCACAGACGAATGTGTGCCTTCAGCAATCGTGGGGGGCAGCTGCCCCTTTGCAAGAGAACACATTGAAATCTCATCTGGGAATATATAACTTCAGTAATCCCATGTGTTAAGTCAAAAAAAAAAAAGGACGCGTGCCTGAAGGAATTAGGATTTGAGCCCTTTGACTTTATTTTCTCCACCGCTGCTGAAATCTCAAAGGCAATGGTGAAATGGGAAAAAGACCAAATAACCCAAAAATAAGGTTGATATGCATGGTGGGCACAGTTATTTATACGTCTAAACACAAAGGTGTTTAGAACTGGAAGGTGTTACAGATGCAGTATTTTGCTGCTCTTGCCTGCTTAGCTTGCACACAGCACCTGAACGAGACACCGCTGAAGTTCCAAGCACTGCATGGCTGGTCACTACTCAGCAGAGCCTATAAAACCACATTTTTACAGTGAGGGTGACCGAGTACTGGCACAGGTTGCCCAGAGAGGCTGTGGAGTCTCCATCCTTGGAGATATTCAGAAGCCATCAGGACATGCCCTGGGCAAACTGCAGTAGGGGACACTGCTTGAGCAGGGGGTTGGACCAAATGAGCTTCAGAGATATCTCCAACCTCAACCATCCTGTGATTCTGCGATGAATTCTGGTCCTAAGCCTGCAAAAAGCTCATGTTTAAGTGTCTCTGCATAATTTTTCTCCCTTGCCTTTGTTGAAGAACTCATTGCCAAGACAAAGATGAACCTGCCCCAGGAAGCCTTGTCCTTCCCAGCACAGGTTACGTGTCCTGAGAGAGTAGATGAACTGTCAGCACACATAGAGGCACGCTCACTGGACAGTTTGGCCACTGGAGTATCTTATCCCGGCTGGTTCAGTACACGCCGGCCCTTTCTGCCTAGAAGAATTGTCTCTTTTGTGAGACCAACAAGTAGAGCTGTCAAACAGCAAAGGGGATGGATGTATGAAAGTTATTTTCATGGGGGTAGGGGGTTTTGGGGTTTTCTTTAAGTTTTTTAAGGGGTTTGGTTACTTTTTATTATTGTTATGTTTTCTTTTCTAAGGATTATTGATGAAAGGAAAGGACCTACCATACTGCATCATACTGTGGCAGTGTGGTTAATAAAAAGTTTATTTTTACCATGTAATTTAAAGTCTGGACCTCAGCTGGGAATTATAATCTATTCTTTTTTTGAACTTGACTGAGTAAATAAGGACAGAAGTGATGCTCCCAGCCCAGCAGGGACCTCAAATATTCTCTTTTTTTGCTCCAACTTGAAAGGGACTATTCATAATGTTAGGAGTATACGTGTTGTATTCCTGCAAGAAGTCGTGGCTGTAAATTAAACGGATGCATACACACGCACGTATATATGAAAGTATAATTCAATTATGTGACATTATTTCAGTTCTGCATAAAAATAATTCACAAAACTGGAGGAAAGAATGTCTTTTGATTTTTATTCATCGCAGATGTGTGAGTTGTCAAAGACATGACTTGCTGCCTCTACTTTGATATTGCTATTAAATTATTAGTTTTATTTTGTTTTTCCAGTAAAACCTAAAGCCAATTGTGTCATTTTCTTAATTCTGTATACCCAGTCTAAATACATAAATTTCTCTCACTGTAATTATAACACACGTTGGCATCAGATTTTTTCCTGTATCAATGACAGGTATCTTTTTCCTACCAGTGTAGTATCTGTCTCAGATGCCCATCCCAGCAGAGACTCTGCTTCTTTGAAGTTCAGTGAACATCAGTATAGGGTCATTGATTAGATGTTTCCATTCTCCCTGCCAATGATCCCTCTGTTCAGACTGGAAGCGTTTTGTTGTAGAGCTAGGTTGTTATGTTGAAGGTGCTTGGTAAACTGATGTTGTTAAGGGTGTATCTTAGGGTGCTAATGCTGACTTAGTGACTGCTGGCTTTGTGCTGGATCTGACAAAGTCTTCCCCTGGTCATTAATCAAAATCGATGAACGTTGCATGCTCTATTATTGCTCTGTGTGGATTGGTGTGCGTTGTAGCCACATTTTTTAGTTAATCTCCATCTGTATGTCGTCAGTGCCTAAGTTGTGTGCACGTGTTATTACAAGGTAAAAAAATTAATGTAGTTCTGATTTAAATCCTCTGCAATTACTTGACTAGCAGGGCCGTGTTGTGTGACACCGTGTACTTCCAGTGGCACTTTGGCACATGTGCTGTTGGGTTCCTGGCCAGGCTCTACAGTCCTACGAAATACATTGGACGCAGCAGCAATACTTGCACGCGAAAGCCTCTGAATTGAAGTCCCTGTAAAAAGGATGCAGCTGCAATGTGAATGGGGACCCGAGCAGTTTCCCTCGTCATGAGTAGGGCCTTGTTCTTCGTGAGGAAGAGCTCGGCGTGGCACGGCGGCTGGCTTTGTCCCCTGACAAACCAACATGACTCCAAAATGTGGGATTGGCGCTCAGAACCCCCACTTCTAAAGGGTAGTAAAGATGCAGAGCTCTTTTGAACACTGAGCCGTTCTCATTACAACATCCAAATATCATGTTTGGAAAGCTTGTTCTACGTGCTTACCCATAGAAATATTTATCGAGGGTTGCTATTGTTTGATAATGAGTTTTATTGTCCCTCTCAGAGAGCTGAAAGAAGGTTTCTGCTGAGGGGGTTGCCTGCCTGTGTCTCTGCCCATGCTGGGGTAGAAGGTTCTGTCTGGGAGATGCTTTGCTTGCCAACCCTGGATGGCCCAGTGTTGTTAATCCTGGTGGCTCTAGTTGTCTAAGAGAGACCTCATCCAGGGTGAAGGTTTGGAGGTGGCTTTGGGGATGATAATACATTTTGATTAGTATTTTGTAGAATCATAGAATGGTTTAGGTTGGAAGGGACCTTAAAGCCCATCCAGTCCCACCCCCGGCCATGGGCAGGGACACCTCCCACCAGCCCAGGTTGCCCAAAGCCTCATCCAGCCTGGCCTTGAACCCCTCCAGGGGTTCCACAACTTTTTTGGCATTTACAGCTTTTGGCATGGACATTTTTGTTGTTGAATTCTGTATAAATTAATAAGATTTCGTATATGGGCACCTTCTGTGTCTCCATCAGTTTTGGTAGTGCTCTGTCATGTTGGCTCTGATGCTCAACTTTCCAAACTGGTATTGAACATGACTTAAAACTGCATAATCCAGCACTCTTCAACTCTCCATGAAATTGAGGACATCAGACCTGTATCTGTGTGTGTGAGTGTGTTTCCATGACCTGAACCGTGACCCAGGGTTTTGTGAGATGAACAGATGGAGCTCTGGGGCTATGAAGGAGGCAGCAAAAAAAAAAAAAAAAAAAAAATCAGACTATTGAGTTTAAAGAGATGAATAGGCAGGAAGACAGCAGAAATAAATGACATAATGCGAGATTAAACCAAATCCGGAAGAGTGTAGCAGTAGAAAATAATAAAATATATCCCTAGCTTTCAATGGAATTTTATGGAATCTCTGCAAAATTTAAGCAGAAACAGAGGAGCTCATCCTTTGCCGGGAGGCAGCTTTTTTTTTAGGAGAAACTGCACCAGGGCTGGTGCAGTTGCACAACTTTTCTTATGATTGCACATCCACCTGCTGAGTTCTGGGGGCTTTGAAGCACTTTGGTTGTAAAGTGCCTTTCATGTCAGAAAAGCCCTGTGTAAACGTGGCGACCAGCCAAGTACCTTGTTTGGTGAAATGAAATTTTGTAAAACTTAAATAATAAAATCAAGATTGGAAGCATAAATTGCTGCGTCACTGTCACTGCAATATGTGTCTTTTCAAATGATCTTGGTTGAGACCATGTGAAAGCTTGGTTGTAAGGATGTGAGGGTCTTCTCAAGCCTCAAAAACCTTAGGTTGCCTTTTTGTGCCTTTCAAAAACTGAACAGGCAGAATGTGTTTTGGGAAAGCAGGCTGGTCTGGAGAAGTGGGAGGGAGCTCAGCTCACGCTTGTATTTCTGCTCCCACAGTTGATGGAGATGCTGTTGGGTGAAACCACTCCTATCTTGGAGGCTGAACTCGGCACATTTCAGAGTTGTTCCAGGAATACACACTTGCACGTACTAGTTTTTACCAGTGTCATTTTAATAAGACTTGGATATTTTGGAGAAGTCTTTATCTCCTCTTCCTTCTGACTCAACTACATGATTTTCTCCTATCTAAACAAATATTGCAGCTTGAGTTGGGGCTGCGTTGTGGGTCTCCTGGTTGGGGTTCAATCGTGCTAGATGCTTTACAAACGCAAAGGATGTATAAACACTTACATTCTCCTTTTGGATCAGATCTCATGCCTGCCCTTAACGAGAGCCAGTAGGAGACATTTCAGAAGAGTGCATAAAAAGGGTGCAGTAGACAGATATGTGGTAGTCTGCCCTCCCGTTCCAGAAAAAAATACCATTTTCTGCCCTGAAGCATGAGTTTTAATAATTCTTCAACAATATTTTGGTATAGTCATCAACTATTATAATTGCTCTGGATCACTTTGTCATCTTTATAAATGCCCGCTCCATTTTTTTAATCATCCTGGACCCAGAATAATGCGTGGTGATGAATTACACAGTTCAGATTTATGCTCTGTGTGGTGTTTAACCCCAAAAGTTTACAACTAAATAAGAGACAAATCCATTTTAGAGAGGATTAGGCCAAAATTTGAGTTTTCTGAACGTGCAAGGATCCAAGAGGATTTGTGAAACACTGGGATCAGTGGGAGGTTGGCACACATACATTGTTACAAACAGCACTTTCTGCCTATTCCTGTCTATAGGCTCCTGATGCATTTGTAAATCCTCATCCTAAAGTTGGGATTGATGTCACTTATCTTCTGCCATCTAAATCTTACCTGTCTAGATTAAACTAATCTTTGGGCTCTGTCTGCAGTCAGCAGGGAGAGACGGATGCCACAGGGGAAGGTTCTTGCTAGAAGATAGCTTCTGGTAGATAAGAGGAATCACCTTTCGGCGGTACCTCTTGCTGTCATTGAAACTAGGACAGGGAGAGATCTCACACGATAGTGAGCTCTGTTTCCCTAGCTGAAACAGGAGCTAGTCCTAAACTTTGTGTGTAACGGACCTTTGCTCAGAAAATTGAAATGAGAGATTCTGCAGCAAATCTGAGCAGCAAAGTCCAGGGCTTACTGTCCCTACTGTTAGATGGAGTATTGTTGTTGTGTCTTCATTACTCCTTTCTGCACTACAGCTTTGCATTCCTGGTCTCTGGAGAGAGGGAGCATCCTGCTGCAGCATCCCATGGGGAGCAGTTAGAGGTGTTCCTCCGGTTTGGGATGGGAAGGCATTTCAGGATGGAGTCAAACAGAGGAGCTGTCCAGTAAAGCAGACCTGCAGAAGCCCTGCATGTAGGTCATTAACTCAAGCTAATTCATACAGGTTTTCTAGCAGGTGACTAAACTTAGAAGTGGAGACAAGTGGGGCTAGAACCAGGCTGACGTACAGAAGTGAACATGAGCATTCTCTAACTTAGAGCTAAAGCCATTTTTCTGCCACCCCATGGTGTCTGGGCACATCACTGGAGTTATCGAGAACTTGGGTTTTTTGCCATTTGCCTCTTTCATTCCCTGGCTACCTCTCCCTGCTTCACTCTTTTTCTTTCTCCACTTCCCTTGACAAGTGTCCTGGTGTCAGCTGGGACAGAGGGAACTCTCTCCCCAGCAGCTGGGGTGAGGCTGTGTTGGGTCTGTGCTGAGGAGAAGCTGATCACACACTGATGGGTGGAGCTGCTGCCAGGACAGTCAAGGACTTTCCAGCTTCTCTGCTGTGCCCGTGTCTGCAGGGGCAGGAGGAGCTGGGAGGGAGCACAGCCCCATCCCTAGCCCAGGATTCCACCTCAGGTTGAGGACTGAGACCCAAACTGGCCCATGGTCTGTTCCATCCCATGCCCGGCATGCCCAGGAGAGAGGGGAGGCTCTGGCTGGAAGGGCTCTCTCTTGCTCCGGGTTGTCTTCCTCCGGGTCGCCCCTCTCTCAGGGTCGTCTCGGTCTCTCGGACACTCGGGCTCTTATCTCCGTTCTGGGATTGTGGTTTCAGGACTCTCCCTGCTCTGGGATCACTGGCCGGGAACAGGCTGAGCCTTGGTCCTGGGGTGGTGAGCAGTGTCACTGTGTGTCACTCATTTGTATATTTTATGTATATGACTACTATTTTCATCATTCTTATTATTTCCAACATTATTGTAGTTTAATTATTCAATTGTTCTTATCTCACCCCACAAGACTTTCTTCCCTTTTCCCCTTTAATTTTCTCCCCCCTTCCATAGAGGTGGGAGGGTGAGCGAGCGGCTGTGTTGTATAAACTACAACACCAAGACAGCTGGTCACAGCCATGGCAAGAAACTGCAGTTCTCCAGCTCATGTTTGGCACATGAACAGCTGAGTGTTGACTATCACCTTGCCCCATCCCTGGCTGGAAGGAGGGAGGGGTTGATGATGATGGCATCAAGAGTGGAGGTTGCACTGTCAAAGATGGGCAAGCGTGGGGCTGGTGGTGGCACTGAGTGGGGTTCAGCATTGGAAGGACAAAGTCCAAGTGGCCACCAGGAACCTTCCAGTCTCTCCATTTCTAGGCCAGAATTGGCAACGTGCACATGACAATAAGGCAAGTGGTGCTGTAGACCCAGTTCTATTGTTGGTTGCACCGTAAAGCTGAAAACAAGAGGTTCTGTGTCTTTAGTGCATTGTGATACAGTGCAGATTGTCTACAGGGTTTCAAGCTGAGAAATATCAAAATAATAGCTTGTGGCTGCTGTAGTTTCACATTCTATTCATAACAGGCATTTGACCCTTTATACACTACACCAAGTTTTATTTGCTGGAAACCTTTGCATCCCTTCTGAATTTCTTAGTATTGTTAGGATTAAAGCAGGCTTTTAATGGAGTCATTGAGTGTGTCATTGAATTTTTGTTTGTGTTTGTCTTAGTGTGGGATAGGTTGTAGTTAAGTGAAGTGTGTGATGTAGGCCAAGAGAAATTGCTGTTTGCAAACCGTAATCTTCATGTTCTTACTGTTTTGAGTGTGGTGATGAAAGGGATGTATCAGAGTGGTTTTATCCCATCAGCCGCTATCTTTGTCTCTATCTGAAGGGTGGCAAAGGGCCCCCTTTCATCTGGCGGATTACGAGGCCATTATGGTAAACAGCACCACCAGCTTGGGTTGACGTTGTTGGAGCTTTCATCTTTGGTTCCGAGTTTCGAAGCATTATTTGTGGTTCTCTCATTCCCCGTCTCATGACCTGATGTTTAGTGAGAGCAAAGAGTAACTCCTTGCCAGAGTTGTTCAGGAAAAAGTCATTAACCTCTGGAGTGGGGAGAAAGAGGGGCCAGCAGAGCGCTCCCCCTGGTTGGTGATGACCTTCCAGGTCTGGAGCTCAGGTCTGGTTGCGCAGCAGGTACCTGGATCCCTGCTTCTGCTCCCTTCAGCCAAGCAAAACCTAGTTAAGCATGAGACGTGACCTACTGCCCAGCTTCAGACCTGTAATCCCAAAACAGAAGTCCATCAGGTGATGGATGCATCAAGTGATGGAAGAACAGGAGGTCAGAGGAGGTGAGCAAAGAGACACTGGCGCTGTGGGCAGCGCTGAATTGTTTTCTGTCTGAACCTTCAGCCGTGCACCTGGGTTCTTCACCTTTAAGTTGGTTACATGAACCCTGGAATTTGTGCTGGGAAGCATCTGCAGGGTCCCAAGCTGGGAGGAGCTGGAAGAGGGGCTTTGCGTGTAAACCTCTGCTGTCCTGCCGTCTTGAAGTGTTTCCTGGGCTGAGGGAGGGCTGGTCTCTCTGTGCTGGGACAGGTCTGAATGGACTGCTTCCCACTGGTGTGCTCCAGCTGCTGGATGAAGAGAAAGCCAATTCCTCCTGGGTGAACTCCGAATAGAGAAAAATTTTATCTTTATAGTTGACTCTTGTATTTGCCTTTAGTGATTAGTCTGTGTTCCTTTAGTACTAAGATTCTTATATATAGCAGAACACACAAGAATGTATCTGTGCAATAATGAGGTTAGTGATATGATTTTTGGATGTAACATTTTTATTTCCTTTGATTTTTTTAATGTCACATTTTCTGGTATTCTTTGCCCAGAATTTCGATCCTTCTCCTTTACGTCTGTGTTTCTTTAACATTGCTGCTTTTTCTGTACCAGCAATTTGCATTTATGCGTTGGGTCATCACTTCTGTGCTTTAGGGTCTTCCTTCAAGCAAAGCCTGAATCCAGCCTGGGTGGGTCCCTCACCACAAATGACAGAGGACGTCACAGCTCAGATTGTGATCTTAAATTCCAGCACCTAGACTGGATTCCTCTGCCCTGTCCCTTCATACTGAGCATTTCTGTTGCTCCCCTTATGTCATGCAGATGTTTCATGGAAAAGAAGAGGCAAGAAGAGAGAATGACGTTGGATAACTCTCTTCTCCCTTCTGAGACCAGCAGCATCCTTCCATGAGCCTGTGCTGCGATGTAGCTCAGCTGGTTTGGTGGTCTGGCCCAAAGAGAGTCCCTGCAGCTGGTCACTTAGCTTGTGTCGCCTTGGCTCTTGTACAGGAGTGAGCAGGGACCCAAGTCTTCACCTCTCTTGTGTGTCTGTGAGGAGATGGAGCTGTGCCCATGCTGCAGGTTGCACAGCCCGTGCAGGGGGAAAAAAAAAAAATCTGTGCTGGATCCTTCAGTTTCCCTGAAGGAAAGATGAAGGGAAGATTCAGGGAGATGATGTCCCAAGGGGAGTGGCTCTTCCCCATTGAACAGACCCAACACAAACTCTACAAATTCATCCCAGCCGGCAGCCAAGTCCCAGGGAGTTCATCAGGGAGGCAGGTGGATTAAGAGGGGGCTGGTTTTCAATAAGTAGGGTCTGACTCCAAGAGTGCAACGTGCTTTCCCTGCCAAATAAGAAGATTGTTGCTAATTCCCTTCTTCCAGGGCTTAAAATCCATTGTGCTGGCACCTGTCCCATATATCATACGTTACTTCCCAAGCACAGCCACAGGCTTGTCCGTACGTTAAATCCTCATCTGCAGTTTGACAGCCAGGGGAAAGACGATGGTTGAGCAGGGGGAGAGATATGGTGTCGGGGGACCATCAGGATGGAGAGCACCCTTCTCGGAGGACACATGGTCATGCAAAGAGCACTGTAGCTCAAGCTGGTTTGAGCTTTGCTCATCTTGGTTGGCTTGAGCATGTTTGTCAGGACTGAGCAATACCACAGATGTAGCGTTGCTACACCTTTCTCTTCCTCTTGTGTTTTGCAGCATCCCCTTCAATTAAGCTTCTTGTGGATGACCCGATAGTGGTGAACCCCGGTGAAGCAATCACCTTAGTCTGCGTGACGACAGGAGGGGAGCCAGTCCCCAGCCTGACGTGGGTGAGGTCTGCCGGCATCCTGCCCGAGAAGACGGTCCTGAACGGCGGCACTTTAACGATACCGGCCATCACATCGGAAGATGCTGGCACATACAGTTGCATCGCCAATAACAATGTTGGAAATCCTGCTAAAAAGTCCACCAACATCATCGTCAGAGGTAAGCTGAGCTGGCAAACTGGTGGCCTTCTCCTTGGAGGAGAAATTGAATCCTCATCTGAGGAGATAGCAACGTTCACATAATGGTGTCCTGTGTTTCCAAATGTATTTCTGGTAATTTCTGATGATGTATGAGATAAATTAGTGCTGGCTTCAATTAGCCAGTGGCTCTTGAGCTGGGCTCAGACCCCTTAGCTGGAACGAGGGTGTCACATGCCCCGTTGTACAGCGAAGATGCAGCAGCTTTCCCATCCACACTGGAGACAAATGGGGGCCAAAGGACACCGTGTCTCCTGGGCATTGCCTGTGCCAATCCCCTGTCCACGCTGTCTTGGCGGTGAACGCATCTTGAGCTCCTGGGGATGTCATTACCTCCTTCACCCTTTTCTTCCTCGTCATCAGCTGAACGCGTTATTGAAATTAAGGCAGTTGTGCAGGCTGTGAGTCTGCTGCCATCAGACAACTGCTCCCTGGGTAGGAGCTCTAGATGAGTACCTATGCTTTAATTACACTAAATAGCAGGATAAATGTCGCTCTTAGATAAAAGTAAGAGAAGAGCGCTTGCCGAACAATTACTACCAGGTGGAGAGAAACTCTCCCCAGTTGTTTATCACTTTCTGGATAACCCCAGGGACACGGCTGGTTGGGTTGAAGAAGGAGTTTGATGGGCTGATAGGCATCATCAGAGTGGATTAATCTACCCGAACCAAACAGTTCATCTGAAACTAATTTTCTATAATCTAATCTGTGAACGGTAGTGAAACATAAACTCCCACACTGTAGGAACTTTAAATAATAGCATGCGATTAATCTTACTCAGGAGAAACTGCTGTATAAGGAGCCAGTGGTGTGAATATTTTATGAGAGCCATAACCCCTGTTCACTTCTTATTGCCCAACATCTCCTACCCTTCAGCAGGCTGGGGAATTAGAAACTATTTCTGTCCGGGGGGTCAGGGAGGGAGCATTGCATCAGCTCGGGTCTGCAGGATTGTATCAGGAGATGTCCGTGGATGTATTTGTAATATTGTATTTCCATTTGAATTTTTGACATTTGGCTTAGAGGTTTTGTTGTCAAGAGGCGAAAGCAGCCTTGTTGCAGGAACACGGCATCGACAGTAATTTGCTGTGATTTACAATGGCGATGAGGTGGTGAAGGGGGGATGTGAGCGAAACACACTCGGAATAAGCAAAGGGAGAGGAAAGGCTTTGTGTGAAAAGAAATCTCGGTATTTTAATTGACCCAGCAGACAGCACCGGAGAGCCCAGAGGAAAAGCCACAGTCCCTAGCTCCCTGCAGATACAAATTTCATGAGTCATAGCAAAATAATAATGTGCCCTCACATTTTTATTTATAGAAGACCGTGCCTATGAGATGCCTAGGAGCTGCAAGATGTTGAACAAAATATCATTAAAGCATTTGAGGTGACTTTTTTTTTTTTCTTTTTTCCTCTCTGCTGTGTGGCCCTGTTAATTCTGAGAAGGGACCTCAACGAGGAAATACCCATTAAATAAATGAAGCACGGCTCCCTTCTAGCCCCAGCGCATTGCTACCTGCTATGATTTTCCCCTTATTATTCCTGTTAAAGGGGAAGAACTGTCTTTTAGGAAAAAAAATAAAAATCTTTATTCCAGTCTTGGTTAATTTGTCTTTACTAAAAGTGATGCTGAGTTTAGGAGTGAAATATGAGAGAAATTGGTATCGGAGTTTTGATTTTACTTTGTGTACATATTTTTTAGCATTTTGCCTGCACCTCATTGCTTCTCTCTATTTCATCTCTTTTTTGTTGTTGTTGTGTATCAAGATTTCCATACAGCAGCTGAGGAGAAAAGAGTATTTACTTGAAATAGCACCCAAGCCTTGCAGGAGAAGCATCAGATAGATGGAGTTCACTTCTTCTGGCAGGGGGACTGCTACCAGGACTAGGCAACAATCCCCTCATCTTACTCAGAAAGAAATGTAAAGTTCTTTACAACCATCATCAACATTCAGATAGAATCTGTTCCCTTTAAAATTCACTAAATTTCACTGTGTTTATTGGAATGTGCCTTTATGGTATGTGCTTCATTCCATAACTTAGCTTCAAACATCTGCTCTTGATTTTTTTTCTGGGCATTTTCCTGTCTTTAGGAATGACTGCCCAAGTCTGTGGCTGCCCAGCACACCTGACCTCGAGCTCGTTGTGAATGGCATCATATGACCACCACGTATTTAATAAGAATAACAATCATCATCATCTAAACCCGAGAGAGTCCTTCAAAAAGCAACAAAAGTAAATAAATGGGTAGCAAAAGTACGTTATTCTTTTTGAAAGTCAGAAATTCTGTGGATCAATAAACAATAGAGACTACAGATGAGGCTGTGTTTAAAGTCTTTGGGCCACTCACCACAAGAAGGACATTGAGGGGCTGGAGCAGGTCCAGAGAAGGGCCACGAAGCTGGGGAAGGGTCTGGAGCACAGGGCTGACGAGGAGCGGCTGAGGGAGCTGGGGGGGTTCAGTCTGGAGAAGAGGAGGCTGAGAGGAGACCTCATCCCTCTCTACAACTGCCTGAAAGGAGGGTGCAGTGAGGTGGGTGCTGGGCTCTGCTCTAAAGGAACAAGTGATGGGACAAGAGGAAACGGCCTCAAGTTGTGCCAGGGGAGGTTTAGGCTGAATATTAGAAAAAATGTCTTCACTGAGAGAGTGCTCAGGCATTGGAACAGGCTGCCCAGGGACGTGGTGGGGTCACCATCCCTGGAGGGGTTCAAGAAACGTGTCGATGTGGTGCTTTAGGACATGGGTTAGTGGGTTGGGTGGGTGTTGGGTTGACAGTTGGACTTGATGATCCTTGAGGTAATTTCCAACCTTAATGATTCTATGATTCTTTAGATTAATGAGTTATTTAAATGATTGCAAGGCTGCCAGCATTTGAGTGTTGCTGGGTGTTCTCATCAGTGGCATCTTCATATCCTGCTCTCAGACTGATGGTTAGGATACCTTCCTGTAACGTATTTCTAGACAAAACCATTAGAAAACAGAGGAAGCTCCAAGGGAATCTTAACTCCTCTTTTTCTAGTAAAACTCAATAACTCAATGTTCTTCTCCTGTTTGGGGAAAAAAAAAAAAAAAAAAGCTCTGTCAGGTAGCAAACCCAATAAACCCCTCTGGATAAACAAAGTTCCTGATGACCTCCATGCCTGATGTGTGTATTTTTTGCTGTGCCTGCTTGGAGGATGTTCTGTTTGTCTGACTTTTCCCTGGTGAAGCAAAAAAAAAAATGTTCTGATGCAATGGAAATAATTCATCATAAAGGCCAGGGTGGGGGAAATCTGGTGTGCTTCTTTCAGAGTTCTTTCCCACCCAAAATATTTCTGCTAATTTGCTTTCATTGTGAATTTGTCACTGTATATCCCTGTTGATTGCAGTTAAGCGTAAATGATAATCAGTCTTCCTATGGATATTTTGTTAATTCAAGGAAGAAGGAAACACACGTATATTTGTGTTAAAAACAAATGCAAAACCTTGCAGTGCCTCACAGCCCTTGGGCCAACACACGTGGGGATGTGGATGTTTCTCCAGGTCCCGTGCACACACAGTTTTACAGAGAAGACTTCGCACCGTTGCCAGGAGTTTGGTCCTTAGAGACCTCACCGGTGATGTGGCCCCAGGCTCCATTCCATGCCCTCATCTGGTACAAGAAGTTGAACATCCAGCTTATCCCACGTCCCAGGAAACTCTTCTAGCTTGAGGATCTTTTAGAGTTTGCTGTTAGAGGTTATTTTACTCTTTTAAAATTCTCTCTTCAATATGTGTTTGGAGAGGGAAGGAAAAGGTGTTAGAGGAATGGTAATATTGGCTTTGTCATCCTTAAGGTACCACATAAAAGCATGATCATCACTATGCCATGTAGATTTTGGGTGATAACTAACGATGTCAAAAGAGGCAGGAATTGAGATAATCCTATGTCTACGGCTTCTGGAAAATTATATACATTTTCAACATGACTCAAATTGGGTACTCAGAATTATGAGAACACAGAAGAACAAATACTCCAAAGACACTGCGAAGGGGAAAATGAAAATAAAATCTCTCTGTAGCTACCAGTAAGTCAATGGAGAATTAAGGGCTGTTGATGATGAAGGCTGTGAGGTGGCTCCTTCATCCAGTAAGAGAGCAGAAATGCTGGGTGATATTATTGAAGGACGCCTGTCCATCAGATTAGGAAATGGGTAGAGCCAGAGAAATGTTTTACAGGTGTTAACGTGCAGAGCACTGAAATGCTCTGGAAGGGTGTCACTGTGCACAAAGTCTGATTTTTTGCATCAGCAGCAACTTCTCCCATTCCATTCTTTAAACAGATTATTTTGTCTCTTCTATTGTAGCTGCAACATTTTTTAGTGCCAGTTGACTGGCTGCACGATTTTTCCCTTCTCTGAAGTGGAAACATAATGTTTGAAGTTAATTTTTCAAAGGGGTGGGATTCCCTGTCAGTTTAAATAGAAAATAATAATTTTCAATGACCTGTGCTCGACATTAGCACAAAAGCTTTTGCTGAACAAAAAGTTCTCTGGAGAAAAGTGCTTTAAGGCTGAGATTCCTGGAAGTACCTGTTCATTAAGTCTTTAAAAGCTGGATGCGAACTGTGTAGTAGTGACTGCCATAAAGAAAGTGGGGGGGGGGGGGGAAGAAAAATAAAAAAAGATGTAGATTGTAAAGTAAATTGATTTTTTTTTTTGCTTTTGTGATAGATTTTTTTTAAAAAAGTGAAAATCCTGTAATCTGGCATTACTGATGTCAGTTCTTCCATACCTGCTTACCCTTCTGCTTTCCTGCAATGGCTCTGTTTATCCCAGAGCTTTTTCTTGGGAATTTCCCTTGTTGGTTTAGAGCAGTTGCACGAAGAAAAGGATGAAAATAAGTTTGTCTGGTTACACATCAGCCTCTCTGCTGTCACCCCTCAAAGATCCTCAACTGCTGTTAATTAAAATGTGAGCAGGGACCCCCCCAGGCTGGTGCTGAGTGCCAGAACAGACTCAAGGTTCACAGAATGTATCTAAAAGGTGGAAGCTGGGTTTTGGCGGAACCCGTGACAGTCTTCAGCCGGTGGGTCACCTGGCAGTTCTGCTGGCCAGCGGCCAAGTGATGTGTCCATCTGACATGTGTGATCGCTAGCTGGCATCGTCTGTGATGGTGGGAGCACTGGTTGGGGATGCTGACTCCAGCGTGGCAAGTCAAAAATGTTGGGTTTTCCCTGCAACTAGCAGAAGGACCTTTTTTATTTTTCCTTTTTTTTTCTTTTTTTTTGACCCTCTCTGTATTCTGGGAAGGTCTCACAGCAGACTGATTATACCGGTGCTTATTTTATGGCTGGAGAAAGCCAAAAGCTTTGGCAATTATCCATACGCATAAACCAGACGTTACTACACCGCGCAGGAGTGATGACCGCCGTTGACTTCCTAATGAGGGACTGTGCATCACGGGGAGGTTCGTTGTGCGTGGGTCACATGGCTGTGGGTGCTCAGGCTGGGGGAGGCTGGCAGAGATGCTTCAGTAAGGTGGAAATGCAGAAGCCCCTGTGCTGGCCTTCAGTAGCTATTGGTGGTTGTGTTTTCCTTAAGGCAGACTAGAAACGAACACTGATTTCATGAAAGTGCCAAGGTTTTGAAATTTGTATTCCAGAACAGAACTGGAAGGGTCCTCATGGGTCATTGTCCTGGAGTCAGCTGGGACAGAGGGAACTCTCTCCCCAGCAGCTGGGGTGAGGCTGTGCGGGGGTTGGTGCGGAGGAGAAGCGGATCACACACTGATGGGTGGAGCTGCTGCCAGGACAGTCAAGGACTTTCCAGCTTCTCTGCTGTGCCCGTGTCTGCAGGGGCAGGAGGAGCTGGGAGGGAGCACAGCCCCATCCCTAGCCCAGGATTCCACCTCAGGTTGAGGACTGAGACCCAAACTGGCCCATGGGCTATCCCATCCCATGCCCAGGAGAGAGGGGAGGCTCTGGCTGGAAGGGCTCTCTCTTGCTCCGGGTTGGCTCCCTCCGGGTCACCCCTCTCTCAGGGTCGTCTCGGTCTCTCGGACACTCGGGCTCTTATCTCCGTTCTGGGATTGTGGTTTCAGGACTCTCCCTGCTCCGGGATCGTTGGCTGGGAACAGGCTGAGCCTTGGTCCTGGGGTGGTGAGCAGTGTCACTGTGTGTCACTCAGTTGGGTATTGGAATATATTACTGTCATCATTATCATTATTATTTCCAATATTCTTGTAGTTTAGTTATTAAATTGTTCTTATCTCACCCCACGAGTCTCTTTTCCCTTCACCCCTTCAATTCTCTCCCCCATCCCCAGGAGGGGGGAGGGTGAGTGAACACTGTTGAGGTTTTGCTGCCAGCCAGGGTCACACTACAGCAGTCAGTGAATCCAGTTGCCTTTATCCCAGGCATTCAAAAAGTAATACCAGCCAACTTTGATTCTTCCACCCTCTGAGTGCGATTTCAGTGAGACGAGGTTTTAGCCTAGAAAACCTGATCATGCGGCACATCCCGCGTGTTGCTACAGTCGTAAGTCATCACACGTACAGTGCGCTGTCCTAAAAGTTTACAGCTCTGAGAATGAATGTGTAAAAAAGTTGAGGTTCGGAGTTTAATAAGTCCATTTATTTTTATTATCTTCAGTAGCAGTCTCAGGCGTGAGCGCTCTCTCCCAGGCTGGGGGACGGACGAGTTCATAAAACAGTTCCATATAAAAATGTAGATGGCTTATTGATTCTTCTGCCCTTTCATTAGACTTCCCAGAAATTTTGTGTACAGAAACTTCATTTTTAAATAAGTTTGTTGCGCAGCAAAACACCCTGCGGTGCCGGTCGGGTACCACATAGCTATAAAATACATGAGAAGGGACTCCAAGAGATGATATTCGTTTGATCTCTCTCCTTCTGACCCTGGCAGTGTGGCTGCTTTGGGTAGCCGTGTTCTTTCTTGGAAAGTTTATATTAATTTTTGAGGCATTGAACTGTGGAGTAAAACAAAATGTTGAAGGGAAATGCATCCCACATTGGAAGAAATCCAGGCTTTAATGAAATGCTGCAGTCAAATAAAGCTCTTGAGCCACACCAGAAATGGGAGATGGGGACAATCCGGTGTGGAAGCCTTGGAAACTGGGGGTTTGCTCTAAGTTTTGGAAGAAAGGCAAGTACAGTGTGCTGAGCTTGATTTGCACAAAGGGAAGAGTGAAGATTTCTGGTATATTACTTTGGAGGATCCAGGCAAACTCAGCAAAGCTATTTATTTTGGCAGCTTTGGCATGAGAATGAAACTTTATAAAGGCATCGGCCCTGGAACACGCCCAGGTGTGATGTTCAGAGGATTGATAATTTGTTTGTCAAGTGCACAGCCCACTGGGGGTTGTGTCAGCTCCTCTGAATTGGTGAATTGATATCCCAGTTCTTGTCTGGCTTGTGACAAGACCTCTGAAGTTCCTGTTTGCCTGTGGGATGGGCAGCCCAGACCCTCAGGTCTGGCTGGGATTGCACCAGTGCGGTATCTTGGCAAGCTGTAACAGCGAGGGGTTTTGTAACGTAGGAAATGTGGTTTGGTTTGGTTTGGGTTTTTAGGCTTTTTTGGGGTTTTCTTGTTTGTTTAGTTGTTTTTTCCCCTTTTCTTCTGCTTGAGGTTTTGAAAAGTACTAATTTCCAGCTGCCAATTTGTCACCGCTGCTCATCAATCAGCCTTCATTCATTTTTTTCACTATTTCACCTTTTTTTTGCTATTTTACCCAACTTGATGCCTTGGAATCGTTATCTGCGTCTGCCTAAACCGGGAGGTGAAAGCAGCCTTCCAGCAGGCAGATGGGGCTGCTCCAGTTTCTGTCCCAAAACCAGCTGTGTACTGGTGTGACACCACTGGGGCGACTCCTGGTTTTCCCAAGGAGGGAACCACAGGCTGAAGGTTGGGTAGTCTCCATCCCTGGAGGTTTTCAAGCCCTGAACGACCTGGTCTGAGCTCCCATCTGGGCTCTGCTTTGAGCAGGAGATTGGTCGTAAGACCTCCCGAGCTCTCTTCCCACCTGAATATTTTTATGAACCTCTATTTCTTTACTGTTCTGTCGATGCTTATTTCTCTTGAATATTTACTTCTAAAAGCAGTTAAAAGAGAAACCATGCTGGGTTTCACCTACTTTGATCTCAGCTTCATCTATTTAATGGATCATCTACTGAGTGACTTGTAAACTGAAATCGTCTTCATTCCAGAGAGTATACGCCTCTCCTTCCTTCACAAGAAAAGCAGCGAAAGAAATAGGAGCTAATTAACTAGAGCACACGTAAAACCAGACACCTGCCACATGACATCTCCAGAATAATAAATCCTTTTCTTCTAAAAATTAGAAGCATTTATAAAAATAGAGACAAAACCTGAAATCTCTCCCCAGGATTTGCATTTAAATTGAAAATATGAATGCATCTGGTCTTGTGAGTGTCAAATAATTACTTGATATTAAAAAGTTTGGAGATGCTCTGGTAGAAGATGCTTGACAACTTAATTGTTCTGATAGCTGCTGAAAGTTAAGGTTTTAAAAAACTTTAAGCTTAAACCATGTTGACAGAAGCAAAATGAACTGTTGGTAAAATGCTGAAGGGTCTTTTTTTAGCAAGGCTGCACTTCAAGTCTGTCTTTGGATAGGAAGGTGACTAAAGGGAGCATGCAGGCAGCATCATTTTGTCAAAATGATCTTGCAGAGTCCTAAATACCCTATTTAAGAAATTTTAATTTTGAGAATCGTGGTCAACGTTGGTGCATTCTCCCTGAAGCTCTGTGAATGTGGAGTTCTCTTACGTGGAAACAAGAAATAGCATTACCTGCTGCCAATGTAGGTGAAGCTAGCTCTGTGCAGAGCTTATGGGTGGTTTGATTTGATGTTAGACTGACTTCTTAATTCTGAGCAAAATGTGCAGACCTCCTTTCAGAATAAGAAAGTTTCCATATCTCGGCAGCAGACCAAGCTGTTCCAGAGTTACAGAGATGAGCCATAAAGTCAATGAGAGCTTTCCTTACTAGAGGAGAAATAAAACTATATAATGTTGACCTTCACAGACCTGGTGGTCCTCCATTAGCCAGGAACGAATCTGAATAACAGAATACAAAATAGATGCAACTGTTGTGCGGGCAAGCTGGAAAGACCTTGAGTATTTAATTCCATTTAATAAATTAATAAATAAAGTGCTATTCAGAAGACGTTGAGGGATCTATCCCATCCACTTTCTCTTCAGCCGGTCTGGTATTTCTGTAAGAGAAAAAAGTGAAGCCCATGGCTGGACACAAGGTGGTCACTCTAGGAATTTCTAGGTCGTATGAACTGTCTGGAAGACAAAGCACATGTTGGCATATTTCCACAATTTTGGTTTTCTGGGGGTTTATTCTTTTGTTTGGTTTCAAGAATAACCAGGGAGGGTGGCTGTTCTTATGGAAAGACACTGAAATGTGGGCTGGTTTGGTCTGTATGGTGGATCTTGGAGAACCTGCCAGGCCACATCTACCATGACTTCTTATTTGAGATTCAGTTTAAACACCCAGGGAGAAGGATGACTTCTTGTGATCTGTGGTGCAGGATGGTTTTCAAGATTGTTCAGAGACAAAAAGCAAAAGCTGAATATAAAGTAATGTGTGTTCCCTCGCAATCACTCTTTTTGATTAAAAAAACACACAAAA
Source organism: Pterocles gutturalis (assembly GCF_000699245.1). Lineage (NCBI taxonomy): Eukaryota > Metazoa > Chordata > Aves > Pterocliformes > Pteroclidae > Pterocles > Pterocles gutturalis. Next base: position 31,448 of record NW_010110276.1, on the reverse strand, counting down.
CACTGTGATTACTGGCATCACCTACCTGGACTTGTGCAAAGCCTTTGACACTGTCTCACAGTCTCTCACTGTCTCTAAATTGGAGGGACGTGGATTTGATGGAAGGACCACTTGGTGGATAAGGAATTGGCTGGATGGTCACACTCGAAGAGTGCAACTCAAGCCCACCAACACATCATGAGGTCCAGTTTCACTAGAGCAGAGTTTCCTACCTCTGACTTGGCTACAGGTTGCTTCATTGAAGTATGGCACGAAGCACACATCCAGGTTGGATCCTGGAGACGTTGGGACTTGAGGCTAAGCTGGGACGTGACTTTGCATCAGGTGTCGATGTGGCCCTGATGTTCACAGCAGAATAGCGTGGCCCTAAAACTGTTCAGTTTGTAAATGCAGTCTCCTGTTATTGAAATTTTCTGTACATGGGTCCACATCCATAACAGTGCTGAGTATCATGGATAATCATCATTCATCAGAAAGGAGCAGAGGTGATTACCTACAGGACACTTCAGAGTAGGCTTGTCTGTGGCCAGAACTGATGTGCAGACTGTGCAGATGTCACAATCCAGATAAACTGTCATTATGGAGAACTAATATCTGCAAATTTTGTTACGTGGAGTGTGGTTTTGCTCTTCTCTTTTAGAATTAGCCTAGAAGAGTGCAATACTGAATGGTTTTAGTTTTTGTTGTTTTCATTTCAAATGTTTTGTTGGTTGGCAAAAGCAAATTTGAGTTTTCACACAAAACAATGCCAAAGTGTATTTTATTATCGCGGAATGAAGTTTTAACAGACTACACTGTGATATTCACCAATGAGAAAGATATTTTGAACAGTTGTTAAATTGTCTCCACTCAGCGTAGCTGTTTAATAAATATAGTTTAAGGCAACATCCTGCAGAATACTGAAGACAATGCAGCTTTCTTGCCCACAGCCAAAGTAAACAAAGACTTGGTGTTTCTTTGGAGCTTATGATAGGAACTTTTTTTTTTTTTTGCTTTTATTGATTTGATAGAGGTAGACACTGTAATGAAGGAAGAAACATCAGAGAAAGATTGCCAAGAGTCTTTCTTCAGAGGGGATGGCTTTCTATTTCATACAGACATCCATTTGTATCGGCCTTTCACATGAAAATAAATAAACCAGAAGCCATGGACTGCACTGCAGTTTCCAAGGTGTGGTGCTGGAGCAGATTCCTTTGTGTTTAGTGCATTCATTCATTGAATCTTTCAAACAAATCCAAAACCCAGCCCAGTTACGTAAATGTTGGATGATAGCTTTGACAAGCAGGTGTCTAAGGAGGCATCCAGAAGTATTAATATTTGTTTTGTTGTTTGCCAGTGTTGCGAGGGAACGTGGCAGGATGGTCTCTGTCCCATAGGAAACCAGTGTTACAGACTCCTGGTCAGCTGTGGTCCGTGATCCCCCAACTTAAACACGGATCCTTTTGCACCTAACAGAGAAGATCTGCATATTAGTCCAAGTTTGTGATTGCTTTGCAATTAGTTATGGGTGCTGTTATAATACAGCAAAGCTCAGGACACAGAAATGATGCATTGGAGTAATGGTGTAAGTTGAAATGTGCCTTTTTCTCTGCTGTTTGAGTTTTGAAAGAGATTATTCCAGGGGAACATAAATAATTCAGAATTCCTGCAGTAAAACATCACTTGATATACTACTATACATTTTTGTGTGCCTTTAACGGCAGTGAACCAAGTAATTTTTTTTTTCCTTCTTTCTCAGTGATGAGGTACAAATGATCTTTATTAAATCGTAAGTTAGTCATGGAATCCACCAAAACGGATCCAGGTGATTGCACCACAGATATTAAATACATCCATTCTCTCTGTTGAACTTGTGTATTTAATCAGCTGCATTTATTTGTTGCTGAAATTCTGTATGACAAAGCTGGTGCCTTAAACCTGGACAGGCACAGGTGAGCTGTGTCTGACACCTCCCCAGCTGCAAACAAACCCAGTGAATTGCTCCTTGAGGGGAAGGAAGTTGAGTTTTTATTTGCCTCTACAAAATCTGGGAATGAGCAAAGACTGCAACGGCGCACAGTGAGAAGAGTTGGCTTCTCGAGATGTCTTGATAGATTAGGAAGAAGGTTTAGGTTTACGACTACATTTTACAAGTTTTTGAGGGACTATCTAAAATCTTTGTTGCAAGGCTGTGAATCTTTTGAATTGCAGCTGTGTGAAAGCAGGATTGCTTTCCCCATCTGTAAGGCTCTAAGGAGAGCAGGGGCCTGGTGTGATTGAAGCCAGAGCTGGCGATAAGAGTTGACTTTCTTTACCCGCCGCCTGCCTTCTATCTTTCTCTCTATATCCAATGAATCATCCGAGTAATCATCTCTTGCTACAAAGATCACAGCAATAATGTTGAGAGTTGCTTCTCAGTCTTTTAAAGCCAGCAGCCTATGTCTGGATTAACAGCCTGGAGTTTCTCACTTTCCAAGCGAGCTGTTCCCATGGTGCTTTTTCTGCTTTTTTTTTTTTCTTTTTTTTTTTTTTTTTTTTTTTTTTTAAATGTGAAAGAGAAGTCATGGCAAAGGGCTTAATTCAAAGCACATAAAAGACATGGAAGGACCATCATTCCCTGTGGTGAACTTTGGATCAGATCTTTGGTCTTTTCCTTGCTGTTTCTTTGCAGCCAAGAATTAAACTGAAAGAGTGCTCAGGCATTGGCACAGGCTGCCCAGGGCAGTGGTGGAGTCACCATCCCTGGAGGGGGTCAAGAAACGTGTGGATGTGGTGCTTGGGGACATGGGTTAGTGGGTTGGGTGGGGTTGGGTTGACGGTTGGACTTGATGATCCTTGAGGTCTTCTCCAACCTTAATGATTCTATTCTATGTTTCTAAATTCAAGAACCTTTCCATAGCACTGACTCTTTTTCAGGCATGTGAGAAGGAAACATCATCAAGGGGTCAATAATACCCAAGCGCTAGGAAAGGATCGTTGCCTTGCCTGACCATGGGGATGTGGTAGAAACACAGGACCCGCAGCGGGTTTTGGAGGATCCTGGAAGTGAGACAGAGCTGGAGGTGGAGGTGTTGGCACTTTCTTGATAAAATACCAGAGCTGGGTGCCCAGAAACAAGTGGCATGCTGGATGCTGAATTCACCAAACCTCCCAAATGTACTTGTGGTGCTCTGAGACACATACAGGTCTTTACATCTGCTTGGTAGATGATGAGGTGACGTTGTCATCTTGTTTGCTGGGAACAGGTTAATAAAAATAGCTCATGTGCCTTAATAAATGTGAAGGGGAGCAATCAAATCGAGCTGAATTCTGGTGAGTGCACAGAGGCTGGACCTCATGTGGCATCCGACTGCTCAGTCAAGGTTAAAATCAGTAATTTGCACAGTTCTGCTGCTCAATATTGCTGTCGCCGCGGGCTGCACACAAACATCAGCAACCACAAAGCCAAGCATCCCCCGATGTCCTGCATCAGCTTGGGAAGCAGCCAGTGGCCAATAGTTGTTATGTCAAAGCCTGCAAACCGTGAAGCAGCTAAAGTATTTAATTATGGGGTTTGATGCCATTTGTAGGGCGTGAAATGTGCGTTGACGAGATAGGAACATTTTGAGGCATTAAAGGAGCGGTTTGGGTTGATGGGGGTGGGAAGACAGGACTTTAACCTGATGAATGCAAATAGACCTTACTTGAGATACTGAAATGTGTTTTATTAGTTTGAAATGTAATTAATGAGGGAGGGCAAAGACAGTTTTGTGAGGAGTTTGAGGACAAAAATTGTTTCATCTTTGTTTATTTGATTACATCCTAGTTCTTTGAGGCCTCTTTGGAGAAAGACGGGCACTTTCCCAAGTCTCAAAGTACACTTACAGACTTATTTGCACATTTGCTGCTATCTTATAGCCATGTATGTTGATGGTGTTCTGAAATCTCTGCCGGGTAGCAGCTGTGTTTAGCACATCTGCAGCACCATCGCCCACATTTTGCTGGTTGACCTCGTGTCTCTTTTATTTGCTGTATCTAACCCCATGGAAACCTGATGATGATGCCTCAAATGTAACTGAAAGTGTAAAGCCATAATCAGAATCCGTCACATGTTTCAATATACTTGCCCTTATATAGGGGGGATGCCTGGAAATTATGGTGCAAGAACCTGCTTGTGAGGATAATCCAAAGCATTTTTTTACGGGGATTGACCATGAATGCAAACCTGTATTCAGAATACATACAGAAAAAATTTTTCCATTCCCTGGCAGGTTGGTACCAGGCTCAGCTCACGTGTTCCCAGGAGTTCAGTATATAACACACAATGTAAATTGCTCGGGTCAGAAATCTTTTTGGACACCACTGCTAGGATATGTCTATCTAAGACTCTACGCATTCTTGGCTGCAAGACACAGCTTTGTATTCCCAGACTACAGAAGGCACAGTCGCTCTGGAGAGGTCTGCTGACCCTATGTCATTTTGCCGAGGGCAACCCTGGTAGTTCTGAGTCTGAGACTAGCTGAATGGGGCCCTTTATTGCTGTAATAACTTTTTATTTCAAAGACCTGAGCAGGGTCATCTCAGCCCCTCTTGTCTCTGCCAGCCAAGAGTGCCCTAAACTCCAGCTTACACAGTCCTCTTCTCCATCGTGGTGTAACTGAGAGGTTCCTCTTCTCAGGAGGGTGTCTGACCTCATAGGTCAGGAAGCTTCCAGTATGTGAAGTGATTTGGAGTCTCATCAGCCTGGAGTGGGAGATTCACGTTCAATTTCCTTTTCCTACAAAGAGCTTCAGCTCCTAAGGTGCTGTAGCACCGTAGCTGCCTCTACCGTTTTCAGGATTTGGGGAAGGGGTGGTGGCAGTATGCGTCTTGCAGTGCTTTCCATCCTTGGAAATGGATTATGGAGAAAGCCCACCAGGAATTCCAATGGGGCACACTCTAGTTTTTGGGCTGCTTCTGGGCCAAATGTTGGGCAACTCGGCACTGTCGCATCTGGGACAGTTCTGGCTGTAGTCCTGGATCCAAGGTCAGAGAGAAGCATGTGTGCCTGTCGTGGCCCCATGCTGCTCCCACCACCCTCTAGCCCCACGTGCTGGCAGCTATCAGATGTCTTGGGACACCTGTGGGTGGTTTCTTGGGGACATCTTCCAGGTATGGATGGTGGTTTTCATGTGCTTTGGTGGCACATGAGAAATTCCCAGATACGGAGGTCGCTGTGTTTGTTCTGGTGCCAGGTGAGATTAGGGATTTACAGATACAGTTTGTTTAATAATATTGATTAACTCTGAATAGACACTGTATTTTGAAGTCAATTTTTTGCTGAATTTGTTGGTAAGAGAAGATATATAGCTATGAAGTTTGTGGAGTCTTGGAGAATGGGGTTATGAAAACAGGACGTTGACTTTCAATCATAGGTTGTAGTTACAGAATTGTTGGATTATTTGATGTGAGGATTTCATGGCTGTTACTGATTAATATAGTGTGTGCGTTCACATGGGTTAAGAGGTGTTAAGAGGCTTCGTTGGGGGAATAGAGCAAAGAAAGTTTTTCGTGCACTTCAGAATTTCTGGAAACACCCTTAACTTTTTCCATATAGCGCACTGAGTCACAGCCCTCCTCTGAACCCTTTATATTTGGATGTACAGAAAAATACTTGGCTCAGCTGTATGTTGAGGTGTATGCTCTGCACAGTTCTTCGGTGGTTAGAGTGCTATAGGAGATCAGGACAGTGGATGATCCAGCCCAGTTATTTCTCGTACCTAATGCTCAGCCTGCATAAAACCAAACCAACAAGCAACAGCCACAAAACTTAGTTGTTTTTGTGACTTAGTCCATGAGCCAGAGAGTGAAGCCCTTCCTGGCCCATGAAGTAAGTGGCTTATGGCTCAAAGTTTGAGGTGCTGTCCCCCCCTCATCTTAGCTTGCAGAGGGTATTGTCACACCAGCCATAACAAAGGACAGATGAAAGTTAATGTGACTTTTCGATTAGACCTTGTTGTTCCTTTACAGGAGTGAGAAACTGCTGAAATGGTCTGTATGAGCACTCAAAGCAAAGGAGAAAAATTCAGAAATAAACAGTTTATTGAAGTTATTAGCAACTAATTCTGTTCGAAATGTGCTGCTCATCATGCCTATCATGAGTTATTCTTTTATTTTTATCTGCCTGAAATTCATTTGCATAAGATATTTACTGGTTTTTGTATATGTAAGCATTGTTTGTGCTTCCATTTTCAAACAAAAGGTTCAGCTTGTGTTTCAAAGTTACTTGCTGTGACAGTTTTCAACTGTCATACAACATGTCGTTCCTCCTTTTGAATCAAAGCATGTGTTCATTCTGTTTCCTGGGGAACTGGCTGCAGCTCTAAAAGGGAATGAGAGCTGCTCAGTAAAGATTAGGTGCTGGTTTTGGCTGGGATAGAGTTAATTTTCTTTGTAGGAGCTGGTATGGAGCTATGGTTTGTATTGTGCTGGAAACAGTGCTGGTAACACAGGAATGTCTTAGCTATCGCAGAGCAGGGCTCACACAGAGCCAAGGGCTTTGCTGCTCCTCACCCCACCCCACCAGTGAGCAGTGGGATATATCCTGACCCAAGGGATGTTCCAGACCATGACATGTCAGGCTCAGCATATAAAGCTGGGGGAAGAAGAAGGAACGGGGAACAAGTTTGAAGCGATGGTGTTTGCGTTCCCAAGTCACCGTTATGCTTGATGGAGCCTGGCTGTCCCGGGGATGGCTGAACACCTGCCTGCCATGGGAAGCGGTGAATGAATTCCTTGGTTTGTTTTTTCTTGCATGCACAGCTTCTGCTTTTCCCATTAAACTGACTTTATCTCAGCCCACAGTTTTCCTCACTTTTACCCTTCCGTGTCTCTGCCCCATTCCACTGACGTGGAGTGAGTGAGCGGCTGAGTGGGGCTTTTGCTGGCTGGGGTTAAACCATGACACCAGTGCATTTTTGTGCAAAATTAATCTTGATAAAACTCACAAAGCTTTCTTAAATAAATTAAATAGTAATAAATTCTTAGACACATAAGCCACGTGGATTCTTGAATACACAAGTACAACTAAATAGCAGCACCCAGACAAACTTCTTTCACACCGTACCCGATCAGTACAACAAATGTAACAATTTTTTCATTCTCTCATTAAAGGGCTACCTTTCTCAACAAAAGTTTCTCACACCATCTGTGAGGAGTTGTCCACAAGTAGCCAGATTTTGTGCTCCTTTTCCCACATTAAAAAAAACCCCTAATGATTAATTAAATGTTAATTCTTTTCAAAGTTGCTAATTCGGCATGGCATTTGCAAGCTCCAAAGAGTTGTTTTGTTCAAGGAGCTACTGAGCTGACAAAATAGAGTCTGAATTAGCATTTTTACCACTTGTAAGGAACCAAAGCACTGTGCTTTCTTAGCGTGCTTGGTGCCTCATACATCTATTTCCATTAAAAAACTGGAAAGTACGTATTACCCAAAGTACAGAATCCAGGGTGGGAAGGGAAAACAGGGAAACTTGGAGAACTTTTCTGTAGAAGTCAGCATGATGACAAGAAATTGGGGATTTAAATACTTGTCTTCCAGTGCATGTATTCAACCTGGGTATTTGCTTGTAACATTTCTAACTGATATTTTCATTGTGGGACTTTCCAGTTGGAGACAGCACATATAAACGTACGTACATACTTATGCACAGGTATATGGGGGAGAGGGATCTTGGGATTGTAGAAGTAGCATTTTATATTCAGTATATCAAAATATATGTGTATTTGAATGACTTAATGGCTGGTTCTGAAGCACTCTTCCAAAAATAAGTATCATCCCAACGCCGCTTTATAGCAATCACTTTATTGATGTAAATGGTGATGGTTTCTGGATAGTTTTATGCTCGTTTAAGGAGTGACAAGAAAAAAATCAGATAAATGAGTTGCAGTATTATTTTGCTCCTGTGCAGTAGATTGATGAGGGAATGCCAGTAGAAGATACTGGTCGGGCCAGGAAGATGGTGGTAGTGTTTTCTGGAGTGGCTGTGCCCCTGTGTGGGTGTAGGGCACTCCTGAACACTGAGCCTGCCTTTGAGGTGGCCTCAGAAAACTCATCTGTCTTGGGGGTTCCCATTTGAAATGCTGAGACTATCTTATCTCTGCTTTGCTGTGGGTTGGAGAATTGATTGAATTTGTATTGCAGGCTTAAATAGTCTTGGATGCAGATAGAGATCCTTGGGATACACTGTGCCTTTCTAAGTGGCAATGTTCTTCTCTCAGTTGTGTGTTCAACCTTCAGCCTCAGGTTGCTCCTGAGGGTGTGGGATGGGTTTTCCTCATCTGACAACACCCAGCCAGGGAAGAGCTTGTGGTGGGCTCTCCTGCGTGGTTACATCTCAGCATCATAGAGTCATAGAACAGTTTGAGTTGGAAGGGACCATGGAGGTCATCTAGTCCAACCCCCTGCAGTAAGCAGGGACATCTTCCACTAGACCAGGTTGCCCAGAGCCCCATCCAACCTGACCTTGAATGTTTCCAGGGACAGGGCATCTACCACTTCCCTGGGCAACCTAGAGATCATCTAGAAGAGCATCTTTTCGTCTTTTCCCATTGACCATTGCCTAAAGATGTACTTTCAGCCCCCTTACTTTGTAGAGCTGGCAGCAGTATCCCACCTGAACACGGCAGGGCAGTTGGTCGCCACGGCTCTGCCGTTAGGCAGGGTAGGGCAGCCTGCCTCTGGGATGGAGGGATCCCTCCAGACTGCCACAGGGAAGGAGCAGAGTGTGAAAGCAGGGCAGGCTATAGCCTCAGGCATACGCTCACCTCTTCTCATTTAACCAGCTGGCACAAAGCTGTTTTGCATGTCTGTCTGTTGGTGAATAGATTGGAGATGACACTGCTGGTTGTATTAAAGATGTTAGGTTGATATCTCTGTTTTTTCTTCTCTCAGTGTTCTGATAGCGTGGGGGTGAGGAAGGGCTTGTAAATATCTCCAGAGATGGATAGCAAACACTGAAGGTTCATGAATTATTTTGATTACTCTTCAGTTGTCAGCAGCTCAGCCTAATTTAGGTGCTGTGACTTCTTATTTTTCATTTTGGAAATGACAAGTGCTTTAGCAATGTACACTCTGTGATGATATTTGATTAAGATTTGATCCTACAAAAAAATTAACCCATGTGCTAAATGCGTGCATTGGAAGCATCAGTGACTTCCCAAGCATCATAGAATTACAGAATCACAGAACAGTTTGGGTTGGAAGAGACTGATTGCCAGCCAGTCCAACCCCCCTGCCATGAGCAGGGACATCTTCAACTGGATCAAGTTGCTCTAGAGCCCCATCCAACCTGACCCTGAATGTTTCCAGGGATGGGGCATCTACAGCCTCTCTGGGCAACCTGGCCAGTGCCTCACCACCCCGATTCTAAAAAATTTCTTCCTTATATCTAGTCTGAATCTTCCCTCTTTTCGTTTAAAACCATTACCCCTTGTTCTATCACTGCAGGTCCCACTAGAATCCTATGTAGGCATAAAGTGAAGCATGAGCATAAGTCTTTGCAAAGTCTGAATATGGAAAACTTGTGCTTTATTATGGTAAACTTTTTTTTTTGGGTCATATTTCAGCCTTAAAAAAAGGACGTTTTTGGATCACCCCTGACCCATATCATAAAGACGACAACATCCAGATTGGGCGAGAGGTGAAAATCTCCTGCCAGGTGGAAGCCATCCCTTCTGAAGAGCTTACGTTCAGCTGGTTTAAGAATGGACGCCCCTTGCGGAGCTCTGAAAGGATGGTCATCACACAGACTGACCCGGACGTTTCACCGGGCACCACCAACTTGGACATTATTGACTTGAAATTCACAGACTTTGGGACGTACACGTGCGTTGCTTCTCTGAAGGGAGGTGGCATCTCGGATATCAGCATTGATGTCAACATCTCCAGCAGTACAGGTAAGGAGGCTTTCTTTGATGTTGGTTTTATTTGATATAGCCAAGCTATGGCTTCCCTTTACTCAGGGGAAAAAGGTGCATACACAGAGCGCTTCTCACCGTGAGGATCTCCAAGGAGACCCTAGATCAGGGGCTGAGTTGCTTTGGTTAAAGGACAGAAAAACCTAAATAAGTGGCATGTGGTGCGTTCTCCCAAGAACTCACAAGTATCTGGTTTACCCAGACGTGTCCTCTTTTACTGTCAGAAAAGTTGTTGCTTCTCTAAAAGGAGTTTGACCTTTGTTTAAGGTATCCGGAGTCATGAGAAAATAGCTTGTAGGTAATTACAAGGAGAAACAGGAGGGTGTTGTGTTAACCAAACCAAATCCATCCAGCTGCTCTGATGGAGCAGCGAGTGCCAAGTATGGAGGAAGGAACTCCGTTTTCTTAAAGATTGCGTGTTGGTGAATCATGTTATTCCCAACAGGCAAAAAGTTTAAGGTAGATATTATGTCTGTTTCCAGGTCCGTGACTGAAATGTTTCTCTCTCTTTGATGAGCTAGAGTCTTGGCTGTTACTTTGACTGGTAGTAAATATCTTGTACTGTGGAACAGGAAAATGTAACACAGTAGTAATGGCCTGCTTTTCTGTAGCTTGTTGCAAATAGCTGGTTTGTAACCAATCGATTTCATAGACTTTTACCCCAAATAGTTAACTTTACCAGCTGAGATAGTCTTTGTTAATAAAATGAACTAGAAAACATTCTGAATGCAGAATTTTTTCCTGACAAAAATTAGTTAGAACCAAAAAAAAAAAAAAATAAAAAAGGTGATTTCTACAGAAAAAGGATTAAAAAAAAATTCTGTTTTCAGATCACTATGTTAAAATGCAGAGGCAAATAGTGTCAGTATTGTATCTGCTATCCACCCTGTCTTTTGTATGAAGCATTCCTCAGATTGTGCTTGTTATTCACTGGGGTAAGGCACGTGGTGCATGCTGTTTAGAAGCAAGACAACAAAGAACACACTGGAAAACATTTTAATAGCCTGGAATGAAAATGTTTAATAGACAACTTCTGACCCCTTTTTACCAAACACATTCCAGTATATGCTTTCTACTTTTTCAAAAAGATGAAATGCAGGCTTTTACTTCCAAGAGTATATCCATGGTTCTATTCTCCAGATTTCACATCATCAGTAACAGTTTGCAAGTACGTGTCACATCGACACAATCTCTCTTGCAGCTTCTGTGATAAATTATTTAGATTTTAGTACATGAGCCTGCCCTCCATCTTCAGTAGATACTGGTACCATGGATCTTGCTTGAGTGCTGCTTTGCTTCTCACAAGAGTCTGGAAGGTTTGCCCACTTAAAGGGTTTCATGAAGAATGTTATGTACAACAGGGAGATGAGACAGGGTTGACCTGGGGTTTGGACAGGAGCCTGGGAAGGAAAGCCATGTGATTGAGTTATGGGGCCACTTAAGCAAAATGGACATATATATATAAACCCATGGACTGGACAGGAGGTATCTAAGGGAAATGACCAGTGTCACTTCAAGGCCACTTTATTATCTTTGAAAAGTCATGGTGACCCAAGGAGATCCAACAAAGACTGGAAAAAATGAAATTTTAGCCCATCTTCCAAGAAGGCAAGAGGGAGGTGAAGGGGATGTAGAGGGGTCATGTTCTCCTAGAAGCCATGTCAATCTATGTGAAAGACCTGGAGGTGACTGGAAACAACCATCAGGGATTATCAGAAGCGAATTGTGCCTGACCCAACCTGGTTGCGGTAAAAAGAACGTCTCTGTGGGCGAGGGGAGGGAAAGGAAAGCTGTTTGCCTTGACTCTAGTAAAGCGTTCAGCACAGTCTTTTGGAGCATCTTCATAGCCAAAGTGGTGAAGCATAGTTTGGAGAGGTGGACTGGGCATAAGATGTGTTTGGAAAATGAGACTCAGAGTTGAGTTCACCAATAGAGAGTCAAAGTTTGTGTGTCCCTAAGTGAACAAGCAGCCAGCATTTACACAGTTCACCTTTGCTGCGTCCCGCCCCAGAACTTCATGCACACACACGCAAACCTTGAGAGACAGGAGGAAGCCACTAATTTTATATACACTCTTGAGACGATTTTGTGCAATTCTGTGGACTTCTAGTTAACTTCAGAATGGCTATACTGGAGCAATGCAAGGAGCTTGGGGGAGGTGGTTGTGGAGGTCTGTTGCCTTGCAGTGGAACAAGTTAGGGATGCCTGTCCAGGGAGCGGCTCTGCGGAGTCCCAGTAGGCAGAGAGTGGATATGAGCAGCAGCAATGGAGGCCAGTGGACACCATGTCCAGTTTTGAACCCTCGATGCAGGAAGAGGCTTAGATAAACTTGGGCGAGCCCAGCAGAAGCCGTGAAGATGGTCAAGAGCGTCAGGGGGAAGGGGGCTTGTCCAACCCTGGGGCACCAAACAGCAACTCTCCCTTGCCTATAAGGGGTGCCTCAAGAGGATGGAGCCAGGCTCTTCTCAGCAGTGTATGCTGGGAAGGTGAGAGGCAATGGGCATGAGTTGAAGTGAGAAGTTCAGACTGGATATGAGGAATAACTTTTTCCCCATGAGAACATTGGAGCAGGAAAGAGCCATTGTGGGATCTCCATCCTGGCATGTTTTGAAGACCTGATAAAGCCGTGAGCAGCCTGGTCTGACCTTGCACCTGGTCATGCTAGGGCTTGGACTAGAGACCTTCTGAGCCCCCTTCCCACCTCAATTATCCCATGAAGACTGTAGGAATAGAAGCACTAACCAACAGATTCATGGGCAAGGGAACAGCCTGTCTCTTAGCCAAGAGAAACATGTCCTTCAAGCCGATTAATGCACACCTTCCTAACTGGTAATGAACTGAGAGGATTATTGTAGGGTAAGAGCTGAGTTTGGCGTGATGGATGGCAGTTGCATGCAAAGTTTGTTACCTCCTTGCCAGGGTGAAGTGGACGGTGACATTTGTGCAGCCATGCATTGCCCATCTGTCAGACAATAACCTCTCTATTATCTGTACTTGCTGGGGAATGATTTGGGAAATTGATGGGATTTATTGGAAACATCCGTTAGATGGCCATACCTATAAGCTCGTCACAATTTCTGCAGGCAGTGATGAATTATGTCAGCTCTTAAATTTACTGTCGTGTAACACTGAAGAAAATCAGGAAGGGGGGAAGAAAAACTAGCGTTTGGGATCAGCCTTATTTAGCATCTTAAAAGAAATTCTGCCTATCTGTATGACTTCATTACCCGATTAAGTGGAGGCTGAAATAGCTTCAGTGTGCATTTGAAGGTCATTACTGATTCATCAAGATTCATTACCGCTGTAGTAATTATGAACATAAGGCCTAGGCACAAACACGTTTACCAAATGCCAGCACTTGCATGAATATATTCATATTGTGCTGTGAGTCTGCTGGTTTGGGGGAGAATTCTCTATTCCTGATGTGAGGCTGTATCACCTCAAGAGGAAGGAAGGAGATGGTTTGGAATCCTCTGTCCCTCCAGCAAATTGGAAGGGGTTGCGTGGCGGTGCAAGGGATGTGCCAGTCTCTTGGCGTACTCTGCATTCTACTTGCTTAGAAGCAATATTTTTTCCCTTGACATTTTGTACTTTTGGCAGGAAAGGCACAGATTTATGTCCTGATTATCTTACATAAACCTGAAGTAATCCCCTAGCAGCCCTCTCCCCACCGCATCTCCATTAAGTAGGTCACTGAATAGTGGAAATGAAGGCTCAAATGTTGAATCTTTGCCCTATAAAAGCCCTGTCATCCATAAAACCAACCCTGGGCAAATGCTACTGAAAGGCAGGATGGTTTTTCTGTGTGTGTGCGCATGTCGTGGGGAATCTGAAGGCAGAAGGTGTTAAAACAGAAGCAACCCCCCCCCCCCCGCCCCAGTAAGATGGGCTCATGGCAAGCAAAAAAGAGAGGTGGATCAAGAAAGTGTGTTAGTCTTTCTAAGTGATCTTTTCCTCTGCCTTAAATCTTGTATTCAAAGCAGGAAGAATAAGGCTTTGGGTGATGTATGGTCTGCTCTGTTCAGTATGGTTCTTATGCTGTCTTTATCTCCCTGAAATCAGTATTGGTACAGTACGAGATGTAACATCTGTCACGTCTGGCTTATTCTCTTTTCATCTTCCCCCTGGAGGCAGTGTTGTGCAGTGAAGTGAGTTGTGATTGCAGGGGGTTATTTTACTTCATTCTCTGGCTGCATGGCTCTGATTTGTGGCTTGATGGCGGGGATGGCTGATGCTCTTGGGGCTGGAGATGGGGGTGACCATATTTTTCCTGGGAGAGCCCTTTCTACTGTTTCACTCCTACCCAGTGTGTGCACAATTGAATGTCCTATGTGGCAAATATGTCAACCAAATTATTCATCTCTGGGTCAACCTAAAGATGTGCTGAGCATGTACCACCCTGGGCTAGGCACACCCCAGAGGGGGACATGAGCACAGGGAAGGCTGGTGGCCTCCGGGTCTCCTGTTCCACCCCCAAGGCTAGTTGTGCCGACAGATAGATTTGGTTTTACGTAAGGGATGAGGCTTTGAGCAACCTGGGCTAGTGGGAGGTGTCCCTGCCCATGGCAGGGGAGCTGGAACTAGATGATATCTAAAGTCCATTTCCACCCAAACCATTCTGTGATTCTATAAGCACTTCCAGAGACAGAGAAATTCCTGAAGAACTGGTATCTATGAGGACGTGTATCCTCCCTGCTGTATGATCAGAGGGCGTCTCTGTTGAACTAGTCAGCTAGCTATTAAATAATGAATTACTTAAACGTCCAGGCTGATGTGTTAGGACACGTGGCAGTGACCTCTGTGAAGTATGTGTCCTTTGGTCATCTTGTTCCTCCTTTGATGATATGTAAGAGACTTTAATTTTAGTTGTAAATATTTATTAAAATCACTGTGCTGCCTCTTTGCATAGTGGAAAAATGCTTTTTGTGAGACAATTAGTTGCCCAATTAAGATATTTGTAAACCTTAAGGAGTGTGCAGAGTGATCATACAGGGACAACGCTGAGACATACCTGAAAATAGACAGACGCTCCATTATTGCAGGGAATTGATTATTTTTGTGAGCCATTGTCTTCGGCATTTATCTTTGAAAGGAATAGGTGAGCAGAAGGGACAGATAAATGCCAGATTTTGTTAAAAAAGCTTTTCTTTTATAGTTTTATTTTAGTACTTAATGTGCAGAGCTTTTTCTTTTTAATTCCATCCCTGGGAGCCGTTGTCCCTTCCCGTCACACAGCTTGCTCCCAGCTTGGCTGCTGCTCCTGCGGGGAGGGGGGCGAGGACGGCGACCCCCTTCCCTCCCAGCACTGGCTTCCCCCAGGGAAATCTGATTTCTCTGGGGTGTGTTCATCCACCGTGGATCAATCTCAGCTGGGTTTCTGGGAGCAGACACTCTCTTTAGCGGCGTCTCTTTATTCCTCTCCGGAGGGCTGTGGAGCCAGCTCATCATCTCGCATTGCGTATGGCTAGTGGAGCTCCTCAGCACGACTCCTGCGAGATCACTGGAAGCTAATTTGGGTAATTTGCCGCTGGCTGTGTATGTTCTGGGTTTAAAATGTGCCTCTTCAGAGTCTGACTGCAGAGTAAGGTGGTGTTTTAAGGTATTACAAGTACGTTGAGGTGTAAGAACTGATTCTGGAATTATTATTTCTCGGTCTAAGCAGATCTCTTACTCCAGCCCCAACTGTGGTTGATGTTCACGTCTTCACTTGTCATTAGAAGTGGCTTGTGCCCGAGAAAACCCGGGCTGCGATGCCTTCTCTTTGCATACAGGCAGGACAGCACACAGGCAACCAGAGCAATGAGAATGGAAAGCAACCGTGAAATCAAGACATGATTTCCTTACAGGTCACTCCATTTCCTTTCCACGTGAGTAGCTAGATAGATCCCCTTTCGTGGTGATGAAAGGCCATGGAAAGGTTAAAGGAAATTCTCTTGACTTCAGCTGCTTTTCCAATCGCTGGGCTGGATCAGCAGCCTCCCCCAGGCTTTTTTCTCATCTCCGGAGACCCTTGCAGCATATGCTCCCCAGTATTCCCCAACACTTCTTCTAAAAGAAGCGCACGTTAAGGGCACGCTGAGCAGTTTTAGTCTGTGTTTACAGAAATGTCTAGAAAACCTGAATAATTCTCGCTTGCTGCACTTCAAAGGCTGAATGATCTTGCTCAAATACATTTTGTGTTACCAGCTCAGCTTCCTATGCCAAAGCTCAGCCTGCCCTCTCTTTAAAAAACCCTCCATCACATAAGGATGAATCATGAACAGGGACCAAAATGCATGTCTCTGGCAGAGGGTGATTAATAATAGAAATTCAGACCTTCACATTCATAAATATTAGGAAAGGAGGATACACAAATAATGTCGCCTCTGTCTCCCAGCCAGTCCAGTGCAGATTCTTCAATATTCCTTACCCAGGCTGGTTTTAAATCACTCGAACACTGTGACTTCCAACACTTCTTTTGGGAGATTATCTCTGAGTAATCTCCAGGATGGATTATTTCTTGATATGCAGCTCAACCACTCCATTGCTCCTCTTTATCCTGTAATTACTAGTTATTCCCATTAGTCCATTTTAAGCAGCCGGCTCACACTAGCCCACAACTCCTAGCCCACACCCTCCCCATCACTGCTCAGTCATTGCTCCGGGGCCCCCAAGGAGATACAAGTAGTGACCATAGCCCCGACTTCTCCTGTGCCATCTGCAATCCCCAGTAAAGAGCTCAGAGCTGTGCTGTCCCCCTGAACCCTACCTTGGGGTCACCATGTCTAGAGGCTCATTGTCCTTCTCACTCTGGTTGTCTTCTGCCCCTTTGAATGATTTCTGTGTAAGCAGATTCTTGCCTCTGCTGTCGCCTCTTTGCCAATTCATTAAGCTATCTGGAGACAAGGCTTGCCCCATCAGAATTTCAGAGATCTAGAGTAGACTAGAACTAGTTTGTGCCTACCCAGAATACACAGTGAAGAAACATAGTAGGCTGACCCATTTTGGCTTTTTCTAATTTAATAGCTCCTTTGGTCCTGTCTCCATCCTCCTATAGACACAGTGACTGTGCTGGATCAAGGATCCTATGGAATTACGGTAGAACTACCACCAGAGATCAGGCAGAAGGGTCTAGTCTTGTTTCCTATCACCGGTAATAGACAGACACGTCTGCCTAGGGAGCAGTTTAACAGGAAAAAGAGGTCAAGAATAGAGTGGTACCTTCTGCCATCTGACCTTCTGGTGAGTCAGCGACTTTTGGAGGCAAAGGTTGTCTCAGACTTTTATTTAAGAGCCAGGAATGGACATATATCAACAATAGCCCTCTTACATGTGTGCCTCTGCCTATTTCAAGGGATAATAGTATGTGTTTTTAAAGTAGGTGCTACTTCAGAGTTACTGATGCTTTACATTTTCAAGTGAGAACCCTCTGCTTTAGGAAACAGATTTAACTTCTAAGAGTATCAACTTATTTTTTAAGCCACTTGCTGGATGAATAAGGTTGTGTTTGTTGCTTCAGATATAGGGTTTAGCTCATTTATTATTCTGCACAAGCAGGAACAGAATTGACCTTTACTTGCAGCAGGCAGCGTAGCTGGTGCTGCAGGAGACGTGCTGATGCCTCAGCGAGCAGGACTGACCCCCCCCGAGGCTGCCGCAGCAGCACCTGCCAGGAGAAGGAGGCTGGCACAGCTGGAAACACCCTGTAACAGCTGGATATACCCCAGCACAGCTGGAAGCACCCTGGCACAGCTGGCGGCACCCTACTCATTTGCTTAGCTGTCAACTCCCTCTTCTTGTCCCAGTGGCAGCACCTTTGCTGGCACACCTTTTTCTGTGCATGTTTGCTCGTGCACCCTTGCACCTTTCCTCTTGCACCTTTGCTCATGCACTTTGCTTGTGCACCCTTGTTCACCCACCTTTGCTCGTTCATCTTGGCTTGTGCACCAGCTCGGGCATCCTTGCTTCTAGTAACCAGGGGTAGGATGAGAGGAAAGGGCCTCAGGTTGCACTAGGAGAGGTTTAGACTGGATATTAGGAAAAATGTCTTCACCAAAAGGGTTGTCAAGCATTGGAACAGGCTGTCCAGGGAAGTGGTGGAGTCACCAACCCTGAAGGGATTTAAAAGACCTGTGGATGTGGTGCTTAGGGACACGGTTTGGTGAGGAACTTGGCAGTGATGGGTTAATGGTTGGACTCGATGATCTTAAGGGTCTTTTCCAACCTAAATGACTCCATGATTCTCCACCCTGGCTTACTCAGACTTGCTGGACCGCCCTCTGCACAGCAGGCTCAGCCACCTGGTCCCACATCCTCAGGCTTCCCCACATCTTGGGTTGTAGTCAGGGAAGAAAAACTTGGAACTATTATTTTCTCCTCAATTCTATAGCTCTCCTCTCCTCACAATCTTCCTGATTTCTCTGTGGGCATTGCATTGATCTGAGTTTCCTTTCTGGCATTTTTTAGCTTTATTGCTTATGGAAACAAGTCCTGTGGGATCAGGCTGCCAGTGCCTGTTGGTTGCTGTGTCGCAATCCCCCACACCCTCGGATATTTTTTTGACCCTGTCGCTAATTTAAGCCAAATTTGACAGTGGAATAGACATCTCGGAGATAATTAAATACCTGCGAATTTCTAAAAATAAAAAAGATGGGTATAGAAAAGGAAACCCTACCAAACCCCTCCCTGAGCAGACATTCAGTGCTGTCCTTCTGCCTAATTAGACAGGAGAGAATCAGCATCCCAGTTAAGGGGACCCGTAGCCAAAGCTGCTGTGGGGGGCGGGGAGGGAAGTGCTTTGTGAGAGCTCCCTGTCTTGGGCACTGTCAGTCAAATGTGATACAGGAAAGCTGCAGCCAGGCTTCTTATTGATGGCACTGCCCAGGAAATGATTTGTTTCAATAGATGGCCTTGTCCCACCTCTCTTCTTCTCTGTTTCCAGTAACAAGACCATTAACAAATACAGTAAACCATAATAATGTATTGGCTGGCTTACAACCTGACAGATACTGGTTGGGTTGCGAAATGCCAGGGGAGAAGATGAGAGTCAGGGCATTTGAGGGTATCTCTCCATCTGGGGGACTGATACAGCCTATCTTATCAGCCTGCCTGCAGACCTCGCAGTCTCTGGTCCTTATCTTGGCAGTGTGCAGTTTCTGCAGTACTATTATCTCTATCTTTCAGAAGGAAAACGGAGTTAAAGAGAGGGTAAATGTGTAAATGACTTGTGTGCATCTGCACGGGACCTTTTTGGCATGCATTTTTTTTTTTCCCCTTTTTTCCTTTTTTTTTTCCTTTTTTTTTTTTTTTTTTTCCTTTTTTTTTTTTTCCCTTCCCCAGAGATGCTTGTCCTATGCCATCCACTCTCTTTCCTCTCAAATGCCTCCAAGAGGCTAGGCATGATGATGTGAAGCGAGGTCTATTCTTTCCTGGTTTTTTCCTTATATGATTCATAGTTTACTCAGAGTGTCTGAATTTCTGGATTTCCCCTGTCTCTCATGGGAAGCAAGTCTTTGGGAGCGCCCAGCTGCACTCCTACATCCCTGCCCTCCTTCCTCTCTAGTTCCACCTCGTGGACACACTGAACTTTTCTGTTTACTCTTCCCGTGAAAAGTTTAGTGAAGGAGTTTCTTAAACCAGAACAACGTTGTGGATATCTGGGGAACAGAACAGCTCCTCAATTTATTTGTGTCCAATCCCTGTTTTCAAGTGCAGGGTCACGTCAGCCTCATAGAATCATACCATAGAATCACAGGATGGTTTGGGTTGGAAGGACCTTAAAGCCCATCCAGTGCCACCCCCTGCCATGGGCAGGGACACCTCCCACCAGCCCAGGTTTCCCAAAGCCTCATCCAGCCTGGCCTTGAACCCCTCCAGGGATGGGGCATCCACAGCTTCTCTGGGCACCCTGGGCCACTGCCTCACCCCCTGCACAGGAAAACATTTCTTCCTCACATCTCATCTCAATCTCCCCTCTTTCAGCCTCCACGCATGAAGCTGGGTTTGCTGCTCCCTCTCTCTTTTTTGCTGTTTCTTCCATCAGTGTCACCTTCATGGGCAGCGTTTGCACAGGACCACTTGCTGTGACAAAGGCAAGTCTTGGTCCTGCCGCAGTGCTTGAGATGAGAAGTTCCAGCCCTTGCCCCAGCTGGAAAGTGGGTGATTTCTGAGGCTAAGAGTGATTTTATAGTCCAGACCTGTTGCTCTGATGACGGTCTGGAAAAGCTGGAGTGCGGGACAAGCTGCCAGCACAACGTGTTCAGAAATAGGTCTGCACGGACAACCACCAAAGGGAGAACTCATGTCCTGGAGCCATCTGGGCTGTGGGGTTGCAGCAGAGCTCTAGATAGCACCGTAGACTGGTATATAGCCGATAGCAGACCTTTTTTTTTTTTTTTTTTCTTTTCCTTCCTCTTGACAGCAGGCATTTTGTTTGAGGGCATTGACCCTATAGTTTTGGCCTCAGGGTTCTCACGGCCAGTGAATCCCTGAGATGGGAGAAGGTTGCAGCCGGAGGTGCCGGAGGGGCAGGGAGCGAGAGGAGAGCTCCGAGGAGCCTGCAGCATCCCTACCAACTGGGACATGCTGTGATCAAAGCACACGCACAGCGGGGAGCAGATCCACTGTGCAGGCAGGAAGGGACAAAGTCAATGTTTTTTTTGCTGATCCAGGCAGAGCTGTGTGTTATTTAAACTCAGCTGAGAAGCCACAAGCCAGGTGATCTGGAAAAAATAGGAGGAAGCTTCTTCCTGTAGGCAGGCAGTGCACAGTGTGCTTTCAAACCTTTCTCTTTAAACGCTCTTTTCCTTCTTGAAACAGTGGCTTTTTCCCCGTTTAGTTCATGCTTTCATTTTGTTCTCGGAGCTCTGGTAGAGCTCTGACAAGACTGCCATCATGGTTTGGTACCACCCTCCCTTCACTGGGGTGGCCCATCTCATGTCCTGCTCCATGGGGCTGTTGGGAATCTTCAGGGGGTGGTTCTCCTCTGGGTTCTCTCCAAGTGGTCCAGGTCTCCTGGGCACTGGCCTGTGTTCAGGACCTGCTATGGCACACATGGGCATAAGTGAAAAATAGGAATGTTTTATTAATGTTGGGAATGTCTTATTAAGCAGTCTCTTTGGTTTTGTTTTTTTTCTTCTTCTTTTTTGAAGTATAAAATATTTTTTCCTTTGCTCTCTTGTGGAAAAACTTATTTCCACTTTTGCATGTCCCCCCAGATTCAGGAGCTATTAAAGCCCTCAAAGCAGCTGAGAACAGCATTTTGGTACCTGTGACAGTCCCTGATTTAAACTCTGCTTCCTACCACCTATTTCAGGTCCATAGACATGCGGTAGATCCTGGAGGAAAGCGGACTGTTTCTCACCAGTACAAGTATGTTGTTTCTGTCTCTGAAGGCCTGAAAATAGCTTTTAATGATTTTTTCCTGCAGACAGGAGTTATGGTGCAGGCTGTATTTCGTCAGTCCTGGCATTTAAAGCAAAGAGTTGAGGGCAGGACAACATGAAGAGGTGATGCTCCCAGGAGGGCTCTCTCTTGCTCCGGGTTGGCTCCCTCCGGGTCGCCCCTCTCTCAGGGTCGTCTCGGTCTCTCGGACACTCGGGCTCTTATCTCCGTTCTGGGGTTGTGGTTTCGGGACTCTCCCTGCTCTGGGATCGTTGGCTGGGAACGGGCTGAGCCTTGGTCCTGGCGTGGTGAGCAGTGTCACTGTGTGTCACTCATTTGTATATATCACTGCTATTATCATCATTATTATTATTTCCAGTATTATTGTAGTTTAGTTATTAAATTGCTCTTATCTCACCCCACGAGTCTCTTTTCCTTTCATCCCTTTGATTATTTCCCCATTCCTGGGAGGGGGGAGGGTGAGCGAGCGGCTGTGTGGGGTTGCCTCCCAGCCGTGGCAAAACCATCACAACATGGCAAAACCATTCTCGCCAGGCCAGCAGTGCTTGCAGCGCTTTGTTATTATCAACCACTGTCACCTAAATGACTGAGGCAGAGGGGCCGCCCTGGTGGGACCAATGGTGGGAGCTCCCATGGATGCCTGTTGTGCAAACACCAATGCCTTTGCCAGGGGACCACCCCGTTCTGCTCTGATCAAGCATTTTGCACAGCAGCATCTCTTCCATGGCAAACGAGCTCTTCTTGCTGCAGAGATTTGGTGATTCAGAATGGTGGCTGATAGCTCGGAGAGGCGCTGCAGGGGATCGGAAAGTCTCAGTCATGCAAGACTGCGGAGAGCAGGCAGGATGGGTCCTTGGGCATCGCCAGCTTGCTGCGCGGCAGTGCCAAGTGTTCCTGCTCCAAGGGAATGTCTAACTCCTGCTGGAAACAGGTGTTCACATATTCCTTCCAGATTCATTAATGCAAATCTCTCTGAATAAAAAATACCACTTTGATAAACCTCCTCGGATAGAAAGACACCAGTTGCATTTTGGTTTCAGGTCTTGAGTTCTGAGCTGATTTCCGAACTGGCACGATTCTTCCTCATTGTGCAGCCGTTATGAGCTGGATAAAATCAGCAGCCAGTCTGTTATTAAAAAAAAAAAAAAAAAAAAAAAATTGAAAAAAGGTTCTTAGTGCCAAATACTCATACAGAGGAAAGCCATAACTTGTGGTGATCTGCTACCAGTGGTCTGAACGCACTGGTGTACACTGGTACGGTGTATTGGCATGTCAGAGACACAGGGAGGCAAATAAGTGTCAAAGCTGGGGCTGTTAAATCTTATTTTAAGCACTTTGAGCAGCTGAGCACTTTGTCTCTAAATATAGTAGTATTCCACAGACTTCCAATAAATGCAATCAATATGCATTGCTGCCCATGTATAAATTGGTTTTTGATAGATAATGATGACTGTACGAGCAAGAAAGGTACCTGATGTTTCTGTAATGCTAATTGTTGAACCATCTCTTTTTTTCCCCTTTGAAGTCCCACCCAATCTGACTGTTCCTCAAGAAAAGTCACCCCTGGTGACCCGGGAAGGGGACACGATCGAGCTGCAGTGCCAGGTGACGGGGAAGCCCAAGCCCATCATTCTCTGGTCCCGAGCGGACAAGGAGGTGGCGATGCCGGACGGGGCGATGCAGACGGAGAGCTACGATGGGATCCTGAGGATAGTGAACGTGTCCAGGGAGATGACGGGAACCTACAGATGCCAGACGAGCCAATACAATGGGTTTAATGTGAAACCCAGAGAAGCTTTGGTACAGCTCATTGTACAGTGTGAGTAGACCTTTATTTTCTTTCCATGTGGTTTTTCCAAGAAAAAGAAGTTGATTTATTTCCTCCTCTAAATATACAATTGTTACATTTTTTGACGCTGTGTTGTTTGGCTCTGTAGTTCCCTGAATCCATGATTTTAATATAAACATAGAAGTACATATGACATGGGAGTCCTATTTATATTAAAAAAAAAAAAAAGTGTGGGAAATATTTTTTTTTCCCAAAGCCAAGCTTTAAATTTCTTAACAGAGGAACAAGCATGTGAGATGGGAGGATATGTTTCTATAAATGCAGATCTGATACTGATCTCATTTATTGATACTGTGTAAAACAAGAAGACAAAAAATGAGAAAAAGAGCTGTTCCATCTTATCTGATCTGCATGCAGACCTGCATAGTCTGCTCTGCCTCTGAATGCGAACCATCAGCATCAGGAATGGGTAGGAAAACATAAGGGAAAACAAATTGTTTTGGAAATGCTCAGTGTTTATTATTGGAAAATGAAATGTCTGGTTTGATATGGTTTATGGGGAATAATGAGCCATTCTTTGTTGCTGTGAATCTGATAAAGATGTTCACTAAATGACTTTTTCGTGTGTCTGTTGCAATATTGGTATTTATTTACACTGTTTTCACTTTAGCGACTTGTGCAGCCCTCATTTATTCCGCTTTCAGATGCCCAAATACTCTGGCAGATTTGCTTTTTTACCAGTGTTCTGTGTTCAGCACAACTGACCTCTTTTGTGGCCCCCGGGGATGGGATGCTGCAATAGACATAGTTATTACTAATAATGAACTGATTGGGTTTTTCCGAGGTCTGTTGTATAACAAATTATTTATGCACTTGATTACATGTTGTAGTATCTGCAGCGCTTTCGTCAGAGCTATTCATTGGTGTGGTGGCACAGCTTCTTATCAGAGCATCCTTCTGTCCCAGCCAGCAGCCGCTGGATCAGTGACACCGAGAGCATCCTGAGATCATGCCTGCAGGAAGATGGAGCCTTCTTGGTTGGGCTTCTTCTCATTTTGGGTTCATCTGCAGAAGGACTGGCCCCATCCCACCTGCAGCCATGTGTCTAAGCTGGGAGCAGAGGGGTCTTTGGCTCCTTCTCTAGAAACTGCAGAAAAGGGCATGGAGTTAGATCATTCTCCAAGGAGGTCTGTCTTTCCCTGGTGATGTTGAGGAGAAGCTGATCACACACTGATGGTTGTAGTTGCTGCCAGGACAGCATCTCATTTATCCTGGTTTATCCTGGTCTCCATTTCAAAGCTTTTAAGCAGGTGCTGTTATTTTCTTCAGCGGGGAGGTGATCGTGTGTTCCATGTTAGAGGCAGGAGGAGCTGAGCCTGGGTCTTGGGGAACGTTTCCCAGGACGTGGATGAGGACTTCCCACCAGCTGCACTTCTTCAGGACCTGAGCTGGTCTCTGGGGGACCCAGTGGGATGACTCCCACTGACCTCCAAAGGCTGGTGAATGCATTGCCTCCGTTGCTATTATTTTACAATATTTTGCTGGCAGAAAAAAGCTCTGATTTTGTGTATTTTTCGGGCTGTGTTAGGTGCAGTGGTTCACGTACTCTGAAAGAGATGAGAGACACAACGCGAAAGTGGTTATAATAGGCAGGAGTAGAACAGGTATTTCCAGAGTTTTCTTTAATCTGTTCTTGTTCAGATTTCTACCCACTTTATTCAGATCCTAGCAAGTGACAATCTGGAGATGAATGGACAAGGCAGATATTATGTAATGCTTTGATTGTTTTTCTTGTGTACATGTGTTCCCATCGACTTCAGCATTATTTCCATAACTACCACAGCATTTACTCAATTGTCATAAAAATCAGATCTTTTCAGTAATTTTGTAATATTTATTTTAGATGCTTCTTTCAGTTATAAACAGGGAAAGATATGTAATGAAACACTTTTATTTCTGTAATAACCCATTGATTGCACTTTGTATATAGTGCGTGGGTATGTGAGCAGATACATTGGCAGATGTTGGTAGCTGGGTATGTTCCCATTCTCTGGGGTGTCAGAAGGGTTTCTGCTTGTGGCAGTAGGACCTTCTGTCCCACCAAAGTTGTGTATTACTCTATCTTTTCTACTCTAATAGTGGAACTACTGCTCTAGGTCATATCTTTCCACTCAAACTAAAGAAAAATTAAGGATACAAAGATCAAGGCATTTTTTAATTTGACCCACTCTCAGTTCATCCAACCAGTTTTAACAGGGTTTTTTTGGTTTTGGTTCTTTTTGGGTTTTGGGTTTTTTTCCCCTCTCTTTTGCCCTGCCATCTCTTTAATCCCATGCTCAGGGATGTCAGGATCCCAGACTGAGTTCTCCAGGAAAATGGCTGGTTTCTGTGCTTTGGCACAGTTTGGCCACAAGTTGTGGTGTAAAACTCTTTGATTTTTTCATGTTTACCATCAAATTCTAAAGATTCTAATGGGAGTCCTTGTCATGTCCTGAAGTGATTGCTCACCAGCTAAATGCAGCAAAGATGATATTTGCTTTCAGGTCTAATTGAGTGGACCTTGGAGAGGAATTTAAGGGACAGTTTTAACCATCCAAAAGTTAGGTACCTCTGCTCCCTGCGTGGCTATGGAGAGCTACGCATCCACAGAAAGCAGCAGAGCCTGTGCTAAGGAACGCATCTGGGAGGGTTTTTTTGTCTCAGTTCCCTTTCTGTGATATAGAGATAACCCTTCCCACCCTAGAGGCTTTGGAGACGAGATTCTGAGGATGCTGTAGTAATGAAAGACAAGCAATGTCTGATTTGGTCAATAAACCTCATATCCTTTGCTATATTACTATTATTAACTGGTGGTGGTTTCCCTTAGGTGTGTTGGCACTCATCACAACCGCTGGGGTTTACTGCCTTTGATCTTTATTGTTTGGAACATTTTGTGAGTGCTGCTAGCTTATTTTTTGGAGGGATTAATTAGGATCATGGAAGTAGACCAAAAGCAGCAAGAAGAGCTGAACACCTGCAGTGAGCCTTGGCCGCTGTTGTCACTGTGGCGTCCACCTCCCCTGGGAGATTAGAGAAGACATCTGGGGGAAGAAAGAGGAAGAGACCGCTTTGTAAAGTGCTTGCCTTCATTTCTCACTCTTTCTGCCTTTCCCCATGGAAAAAAAAGAAGGATGAAGCTGGTTGTGATGCTAGGGACAGAGCTGAGGGAAGGCTGTTGCAGATAAGTCACCAGCAGAGCCCGGTCCATGCTCCCCAGGAGCTGTGCGAGCAGAGACAGCATTCAGAGAGCTGAGATGTTCCCAGGACCCATGGATGCTATCCTGGGGTCTCTGCCCCAGAGAGGAGCAGGCAGCACCGAAGAGCCTGGTTTGCTGTGTGGCCAGCTCCTCCATGCCCTTTGCAGGGACATTCTGCCTGTTTCTTATCCTGTTTCTTAACCTCTTTTGAGTCTGCTATCATCTATAATGTGGTCGATGGATGAGCCCTTCAGAGAATGGCATTTATCCTTCTATATTTTCCTTCCCCATACTGGATGGGTTTTTGCATGGGGAAGACCATTTGATGAGTTCAGGACGCGGGTTTAAATGATGTGAGCAGTTTACTGGGAGGACTGGGCTAACCATAGAGAATCTGCCTGGCAAAGCAGCACTGCCAGTGCTTAACTAGTTCATTTCCCAGGTGGGATTTGCTGCGAGTGGGAGAGGGATGCTGAGCAGGGCAGAGGAGGCATGGATGGGGCTGTTAAGAGACCTGTGCTGGCTCATAGTGACTTTAGGAAGAAGTTTTTTCCTGTGCGGGGGGTGAGGCAGTGGCCCAGGGTGCCCAGAGAAGCTGTGGATGCCCCATCCCTGGAGGGGTCCAAGGCCAGGCTGGATGAGGCTTTGGGCAACCTGGGCTGGTGGGAGGTGTCCCTGCCCATGGCAGGGGGTGGCACTGGATGGGCTTTAAGGTCCCTTCCAACCCAGCCCATCCTGTGATTCTGTGATTCTATGATTCAAGTGCTTGTTCAACAGCACTGTTGATTGTGTTGTTTTGCTGCTGGTCTGAACAGATCCCAAGCTCCTCCTTCTGCTCATGCCTGCCCTTGGGGGATCCATCAGACACCCCACCAGCCATGAACCTTCCTGCTGGGAGCCCAGGAAGGTCTCTAGGACATGGGTTCCTTGCTCTGAGTTAAGAGGGTGGAGAGGAAGATGTGTGCACCTAAAGGTGGCTTGTACCAGGTCAGCTGGAGGAGAAGGACATTGAGAAGCGCAAGAGGAAGGTGGGGATTACATGTAGTGACAATGCTCAGAGCCCCGTGCCTGCTCACAGTGCCGACCATTTTAGTGTGTGCAAATTTTGATAAATAAAAGTTAAAATAAATGAATAAATGCCTGCTGTTGGCTGAAAGGATGCAATCCAGCCATAATTTAAATATACCACTTTTACTGCTGGAAGAGAATGTTCGGGAAATAAAAATGCCATCAGGTACAATCTAATCAAATGTTTACATCGTGTACCTTATCAAGTGATGATGGCAGGAAGGACAGAATCATTTTTCACAGTGGACACTGCTGCGTGTTGGGCTTGTGTTTTATATTCTCTCGTTTTACTTTGGTGCTACGTAAAATATTGTTTAGAATATAAACTCTTTTCCGAATCCATTGGTCTCCAAGTACTTGTAAAGCCTCTTAAAACATCAAAGATATTTCATGGTAACCTGGTTGGCGGAACAGTCAGCCGCATTGTGATACTCTGAATTTTCCTTTCAGGTTGAGTTCCAGTT
>NW_010110276.1:0-3563 GCF_000699245.1 Pterocles gutturalis | reverse complement strand
ATTCCTGCTCAGTAATAAATTCTAGACAACTAATGAAATCACGCTGAAGGGGGATGTTCTTCAGGGATTATATTTGAAATGGAACAGAGCTAATTAGCAAAAAAATATGAGGCTGAATTATGATCTCAGGTGCATCATTGCAAATCTGGAATGTATCAGTGGGGCATAAATTAGTTGTTTGGGTTTTCCATTGGCAGGAGAGTTCAGAATTGGATCTGCTTTGCTTTGATGGTAGCTGTTCTTTGCAGCTGAGGATGGGAAAAACTAATCTTTTATGCTTTAGACAGGCAATTTGGCAGCTCAGAGAAATTGCCATGTCTATTTGTGACTGTCTGACTATGTGCCTGGTGAAATATTGATATGTAAATATTATATATTATATTAATAATGAAATAAAAAGGTTGTTGCAGAAGAAAGGAGTGAAGCGTTCTCCATCCAAAATAGGACTAGAATTAATGAGCTTAAAACTCGTGGAGATTTAGGAAAGTAATTATGAGAAACTTTTTAACAGGTAGGGTGGCTAATCCCTGCTGGAATTTGCCAGGAGGCTTACAGACTCTATGGATGGGTTTTTTTGAAGCCCTGTGGGGAGTGGGGATGGGCAGGAAGGGGGACGAGGACCCTGGAACGCTTAGGTTTGGAGATGTTCACAGGGACCTTCAGCTCCAGAGAAATGTGCCCTGTGCTTCCCAGGGCCACGGCAGCAGCTCATTACCTCGGATGATTTTTGCGCTCCAAGTTCTTCAGTCGTGTTGCTGGGCAGAGACAGGGGAGTTAATGGGATTGTTTTGTGTGTGGGGATCAGGAGTGCAAGCCAAACTCCTGGAGACTGAAGCCTTCCAGATTTCCAAATCTGCTTAGAAAATTTTAAATCGGAAAATGTATTTAAAAGGGGGTAGTTGGGGAACTTCTGTAGGTGAGAAGAGTAATGGAATGGGGAAAATGTCTTTATTTTTAAATGATCATTGAGATCTATTTTGAAGCATGTTGAAATGATAAAGGATATCAGTATTTTACAATTCATATTATTTATACCACAGTTAAACTTCCTTTTTTTCTTTTTTTTCTTTTTTTCTCCTTATGATTAAAAATCTGAGTGAAAGAAGCAGATGAGAATTCAGGACAAGTGTTATATAACCCAGCACGTTCCCAGACGGTTTGGTTTATTACATTCTGAATGAATTCCTCCTCTGTAGATAGGATTTGGGTTTGATTTAGGCAGTTGGTGGTGGGAAAGGGGACAGCCTAAAAGTGATCTGGAACTGGGCTTTGCTACTTTTATATTTCTGGGCCATTTTTCATGGAGTATAGGAATAAATGACTTGAACAACTTTAAAATACGTGTTGCTCCTATTTGCCTTTGTCATTTTGGCTGATTTGGTGTGTTGTGTCGGATGAGCTCCACATCCCAGGGTTGCAGGTTTTTCCCAGGGGTGCTCTCATATGGCAGAGATACATCCTGCCTCCCTGAGCCTAAAGATTCAGCCTGTCCTATTCCAAATACTGTTGTCACTGGCCTTGTGTTTAACTTATGGGTAGAGTTCCCAGCTCCTTTGTTCTTAGCCTAGACATTTTCCAGAAAACTCTTAGTGCTTTTATGTAAAACAGCGGTCAAAATCTCCTCTATAAAATCCGCAGTGCAAGATGATAAAGAACAATTTCAGCATAGTGCATGAGCAATTATGGCTTTGTGTGTAATTTATCTGAATGAACCAAAGGAGGAAAAATACATGGAAATAATTGATGGCTTGAGCAGCAAAGCAAAAGACTGGGAGCTTTTTGACATTTAGCAAGGTCAAAGGCAGTGTGTGTCTAGTGACCTGGAGAGGTGATGAATATGCAAAAAAACTGGCAACATGGAAAATTGTAAATGAGAATGAGATCATTTGAATTTTTTCTTATTTAATATTAAAACTATAGTTGCTGAGTGAACCTCCTGAGATGTATCTTTTTCTTGTTAGAAATTCCAAAAGACAGCATAGCAGCGAGTACCCCAGAACCTGAAGCACAAACACAGATGTTATTGAAAAAAAATTGAATTATTCATAGAGGCTTCTTTTTGACAATTGGTCATGTAGAAGATGCAGAGCAGTTCATAAGAGTGTCTGATGGCAAGACCAAAGACACAGTCCTCTAGACAAAAAGTTTTTTTGTTTTTTTTAAAAGTGAGAATAAGAGGAGGAGTGGCAGTAGATGTAAATGTTTCATATCTATATTTAAAATATGAATAATGAGAATAGGGTGTCTTTGAGTGCTCTACTTCTCCTAGAAATGGCATCCAGCCTCTGAGTAGTCAAAACTATAATCGTGAGAGAATGGCACTTTTTAATCCATCAGGATTCCTTTCAGGTTTATTCACAGGAACTTGCTCTCTCTTAACGGTGTCAGCTTTTGCTGACACTGGCATATCAGAATGTCCAGCTGTTTTGAGTTACCTCCATGAAGCTAGGCTCAAGAGTGGGAGGATCAGCATGAGGCAAACAGCACCTGCACTCCGTTAAAAACCTTCAGTGCACATAGGTAGGTTGAATTGTGGTGGAGTTTGGGTTTGTTTCGTGTTAGAATCACTGAATGGTTTGGATGGGAAGGGACCTTAAAGCCCACCCAGTGCCACCCCCTGCCATGGGCAGGGACACCTCCCACCAGCCCAGGTTGCCCAAAGCCTCATCCAGCCTGGCCTTGAACCCCTCCAGGGATGGGGCATCCACAGCTTCTCTGGGCACCCTGGGCCACTGCCCCACCCCCCGCATGGGGAAAACATTTATTTCATGTTGATGCAAGGAGAAGATTGTCCCCCTCCCACAACACATGGGTGCTCTGATCTTAACTGCCACCAAGCTGGGCAGGAAGCCTCCAGAATAAACGTAACCTGAAAGTCAGGAAGGTCTTGAACGTGCCTCTTTTCCCTCTCGTACATCGAGTGAGACCAGCATCTTTCTGTGATGTTTCACCCTGCTTCTTCCCAACATGGGTTTTAGGGTTTCATAAATCGTCTTTGGATGTTGCCTTTTCTAATGGTTTTATGACTAATGCAGGTGGGTGGAAATCCGTAGGAAATAGGATGGAGCCAGCACCAGAGAAGCTACGGGGGAGACTGTCTTCACACCCTATTAAATAAGCTCCCTGGCCTTTATGAAGATTTGGTGTCCCCTGACGGTCTGGGACACCCAAGAATGTCTGTCTGCTGTCTGACTCACGCTCAGAGCTTTTTCGGGGTCAGGGTGAGGAGCTCCCAGTGTCAGAGGATGCTCCCTCCCGCTTGCTGGCGGTGCTAAAGTGCTGCCCAGCTGAGACAGCTCTTGCTGCTCTTGTTTGTAGGATGCCAGTTTCACGATTTCTGTGAGGACACACTGACATTGGGGCTTTCTTCCTCATTTGCTCACAGGGAGTGGAGAGGAGGTGCCAGGGAGATGCAGCATGGTTCGGTCCTGCATAACTGGGCAATGCTCTGCTTCGGCAAGGCAAGTGTTAGTCCCTTGGCTGGCGAACAGGCAACTAGTTCCTCCTGACAGTGCTGTTCTTGCAGAGAGACTCTGTGTCCTGGTTTGGGCTGGGACAGAGGG
>NW_010110275.1:0-47764 GCF_000699245.1 Pterocles gutturalis | reverse complement strand
TTTGGCCCCCAGCCAAAGGCTAACCCGTCACAGCAGGTGAGTGAACAGAGGAACACTGATAAACTTGAATTTTTTAATGCATTGTATTTCACTACTGTACTATCATTTCCTTTTCTAGTAAATATGTAGGTGTAGGTAAGTTTTGCTTTTCTTTATTTGTGTTTTTTATTGAATTATGTTAGCATTGTTAGTGTTTTGTGTCCCTATGACATCCTGTAATGATACTAGGGAAATTTAATTCCATTTACTTTTTTGAAGGAAGATATTAATATAATTTAGTACAATTACCATCTTTACTTGAAGGGAGAACCCTCTGCAATGACTGACTGATTTTCTTAAGTTCTTTTTAGATCACCCATCATTAGCCATAAATTTAATGTCAATATATTGGATTTTGGACTCTAAGGAAAGAAAAGGATCAGAACCGGTAAATTAGGTTTGAAAACAAAGATGACAATTTCTGCAAGCTGGTAGGAAATTATCACCAATTTATTTTGAATTTTTTATCAAAAGCAAAACCTCAAAAGAAAAAAGTAAATGTTTAGGACAGCTTTAGGGAAAAAAAAAAGACAAATATGTGAGAATGCCTTAAGATCAGACATACTTATCTTTTCTCTATAATAAATCATGCACTTTAATCAAAACTTACTCACTCAGAAACATTTTGGTCTTCAGTGAGCATAGACTAAGCAGAGACTGCACATGTATCTGACTGGTCTATTACGGTCAGTCATTCTCTACTCTTCTGTAAATAAATGTTCTTTCTCTGTACCCATAATAAGAGTCACATCACCAGCTCTGACTCCTTGAGTAAATATGACAAGCAATTATTGCAGTGCCATTACAAACAGACATTGCACATGCCTGTACATCCCCAGATAATGCTATTATGGCTCCGCAGCTTGAGCACAGCTCAACTTTGCAGTAAGTGGGACACTACAGTACAAAGCAAATATTTATGAATTTTATCAAGGGATAGAGAAGTCATGCTCTACAGTGTATAAATTAAGTAATCTGCATAGGATGGAAAGTGGGAAGGTGTCAATTCCGGTTTTGAATTAGAACTGATTTAAAAACCTGTAATCTGTCTTAAAGGAAAACCATTTTATTGTCGTATATTATGTTTACTGCAAGCTAGAATAAAAAGTCAACATGTTGAAGGTTTCGATAGAATGGGAAGGTCTGACAGAAATGGTTGAGAATGAAACTTTCCATCTCAGAGCCATTTGATCTCTGCTATGAGCCTCACAGAAGCTGTCGTCCTGGTCAGTAATTCTCCTTTCAGGCCTTCTATCCTGGCCAAACTAGAACTCCACGAACCAGTGTCTTCAGTGGGCCCCCCAAAACATTTGTGGCACATTTGAGGAGACATTTCAACTCTTCCAATGGAAAATTTTGGCAGAAATAACTCTTTCCTTCTAGAGCATTTCTATTTCAATAGAATAATTATTTTTCCAACGGGAAATTTCTGGCATTTTCCAACAGGCTGTAGTGACAGTAGCAGCCAGTGTCTCAGGTTCAGGACAGAATAAGGTTAAAGGTGATTTTATAATGATGATCCCAAAAGAAGACATTCTCCATGCGTGAAGGAGCCTCCAGTCCGACGTCCAGACCAATGACTTAAATTCTTATATAAAATACTCGGCTTTCCATTTACTCATGTCACCTTGCTTTTTGGAGGCGGGTGAGGAGCAAGGGAAGAAGAGAAGGCAGGAAGGAGGTGAAGTCAGGAGACAGACAGACAGTGAAGAGGACAGGGTTACACTGACTTGGCAGCAGAGAGTTAGTGAATTGAAAGAAATGGCATTAAGCATGGATTGATTAATGGTAATGACAAGAAAGACGAACAGCTTACAGGCTAAATCCTCCCCTCTGTGCATTTAGCTGTTCTCCTGCTGCACAGAGCAGAGATGTCACTTCTTCTGCGCGGTGGCTGTTTGCCTCCTTTTTCAGTTGAAGTGATGAGCAGTTGTGGGCAGAATGAGATGGCAGTGTTCATTCAACAGCAGCTCTGGTGGGTAATCTCTTCCCTTCCCCATGTCCAAAGGAGTGTTGGAAGAGGGTAAACAAAGTCACAGATATGAAAGATCATATAGAAGCTTTGAGTGTCCCTCTAGTCCAAATCCCTTTCTTACTGCACTGTGATTTTGGCTTATTTTTAATATATTAGGATGCAGTGGCATTACTAAAAAAAAAGAAAAAGATGCTCCAAACAAAACGTTGTAATGACTGGAGGTCTCTCCAGTTTCTCAGCCATCTGCAAGGTGGAAAAGTCTTTGGTTCCTTGCCTTGCAAAGTCTGCTCTGGCTATAAGGGTGAGTTTCTTTCACTGCTTGCCTAACTTCAAGTCTTCCACCTTGATGAGCATGATGGTTGCACGTAGGGCTGCGAAACTCTGCTGTTTACCTCTGCAGTATGTCTCCTCAGCTCAATCACACTAAGTCCTCACATGCACTTTTCCATGGTTATGTTGAAGCAAAAACTCTTGTTTTGTTGGATGTGGGGGAACTGTGGTTGAGGATGATAAGAGCCATGTGCAAGCCATCTCTGCACGCTGATATTAATCTGTTTACACTTTTCTTGAATGTACTTTTCTTGGTGACGTTCATGAAGACACTAGTGGTTGAACAGCAATGTACTTCAGTTCCTTTTTTCATCCAAGGAAAAACAATTACTCTTGAAAAAAATCTCTGCTAAACAGTGCTGGCCATCCCACAAATGGGAACAAAAATTGACCCTTGAAAGGACAAATTGAAGCCATGAAGACCCCAGTCCCTCAAAACCTGTAAGTCCACACTTTACTCCAACAGTAAGACCCAAGTGTTGTATTTAAACCCCATCTAAAATTTCATTGACGGTTAGACTGGTTTAAAACTGGATTTTTAGTTTGTCAAAGTCACATTTTTTCAAAGCTAGGACTATAAAGTTTTGTGAAGAGCATGGAAGGAGGACAGAATGGACTTATCCTTTGAGGACTGAGGGCCACACACTGCTTAAATTATTATTTAAGTAATAATTCAGTGACGCATCTTACAGCAACCAGTCATGTATCTCTGCCTGCATCAGATATACACGTTAATATTTACATAGATAACTACATTAAATATTAATAAGTTGTATAACTATGTGTACTACACTATATAGTGTAGATGGTACAACCTACGTATACTTAATGCAGTTGTCAAAATTAGTAGTAATAAATATCTTAATATATAAAAAAATTCCTTATTTTTGAGATGCTGCACCCACAATGCATTTCACTTATGTTTAGCTAGAGTGTGACACATTTTTCAATCTAAAAAGCAGTTCTACTAATATTGAATCAGGAACTGCTTATCATAAATTAGTCAGTGTAGCTATAACTGTTTATTACATTTGTGGTGTTGTGCCTCCTAAAAAAACACCAAAAAGAAAGTTAGTTAAAACCAAGAAACCAAGTCAGGATAATGTTTAGAAATGAGACTATTCATTAAAAATAAGTAGAACTTATTTCTAAGTTCTAAGGTCTGAAAATGTAAAAGTTAGATTGCGGGACTGCATTAGATGAGATATCTAATTTTCAGGGAGTTAAATTCAGGTCAAAAAAATTCTGCCCACAAATGAGGGGAAAAAAACCCAAACCAACCCCCCCCCATGTTTTAACTTCTATCTAAAGAAAAAAAAAAGTCTTTTACATGCTCACCATTTGCTGTTAATAAACTAGTTGAGTTTAGGTATCTGGAGTTCAGTTTTCTCAGTACTGATAGTCTATATTTACTATGTGTCTGCTGTAGTTTACGGAACTGCAAGTTTTCATGGCCGTTTATGGAAATATGTGGAGATTTTTCATAAGAATAAATAAACGGTTTTGTAAGAAAAAGGAAAAAGGAAACCTCAATATCCATCTGACCTTATTACCTCCTGGAGTGTCTGTGAGCTGAGAAGCGTTTCTCCTTTGTTTAGAAGTCTTAGGTTTGAACTATTAAAAGGTCTAGTCAAACAGATAAATGGAAAAAGGACAACAGAGGAAGATGAATGCCGAAGTACAGAAAAAATGTTTTAGTATTGAAAACACTATAAAAAAGCAATTTTGCTGAGGAGAAAAAAAAAAGATCTATTTCTGAACATCCTAAATATTTTAAATATCTATAAATATTAATTATGTATCCATCCTCCATACATATTTAAAACCCAAAGTCTCTGCTTTCATTAAGTGAATGCTACTGGAGATAAAAGTATGCTTAAAAGAAATAGAACAATTATTGCTGGACCAGCTGTAGTGATAAATCACAGCCAGGCAGAGAGATTAGGTTCCAAAAATGGAAATAAGTGCACATTCACACTGGAGTTCCAGCAGAGAAGGAAAACAAGACAGAGAACAGAGGTTTGAAAACTGGTGTTATACAGCTAAAGAATTGAAAACAGAGTATTGCAAAATGATGGACAGATTTTTCTTCAGGCTGCTTTGGACTTTGACATTTTTGAAAACAGAAAGGGAGGACAGCAGTTTAAATTAATTAGGCTTTTAAATTACAGCAGCAACTCAGGACTCCAGACTATGCACTGTGAATCCTTTTTTTTTTTTTTTTTTTTTTTTTTTTTTGTGCCATTATTTCTTTGCTATCCTGCCATCTATTGTGTTTTGTGTGAAAGTAATTTGTTCTGTACTAGAAGAGGCAACTTCCTAACCCACACCTGAGTTTCTGAGCAATCACTACTTTGCAAACTTTGCACTGCTTTTACAATATTGATTAACAGTATTACATTTTCATGAAGGAAGAAAAACAGATGTCTGATACAAACAGCAACATGGCTTATAGACTTGGTTGGAAACTGTGGAAATTTGTCTTAGAACAATTGTTTCTCTTAACGTTCTTCTCTGTCGAAGGTCCTACTTCCCAAAACTGTGGAAATTTGTCTTAGAACAATTGCTTCTCTTAGCGTTCTTCTCTGTCGAAGGTCCTACTTCCTGTGAGCTCCTTTAGCCTCTGTCATGGTGATTCCTGGCTTGTCTTTGAGCCAGTTTGGGTGCAGGTTAGTTGAGGTGTACATTATCTATACCAAATTATAGTCATAACATAGTATAGCAAGTATAGCAGGTATAACAGGTATAGCAAGACACAGAAGATTTCCCAAATAATAGACACCTCTACAACAGAGATGGTCAAAAAAGAAACAGAGATGGCAAATTTAAGGATTTGATCCACTAGGTCATTTAAAGAGGCAGCCATCAGACACAGCAGTCCGCACAGGAGTTTGTGCACAAGGACACAAAGAAGGGGACATCTTTGACTGATCATGATGACTGGGAGAAGTGCCTAAAGACTGGAGGAAAGAAAATATCATACCAATCTCCAGGAAGAGCAAGAAGGACATGGACCTGCTAGAGCGAGTCTAGAGAGGGCCACAAAGATGATCAGAGGGCTGGGACACCTCCCATATGAGGACAGGCTTCGAGAGTTGGGGTTGTTCAGCCTGGAGAAGAGAAGGCTCCAGGGAGACCTTAAAGCAGCCTTCCAGTGCTGAAAGGGGGTTACAGAAGAGATGGGGAGGGACTCTTGGTCAGGGAGTGTAGTGATAGGACAAGGGGTAAGGGTTTTAAGCTGAAAGAGGATAGATTTAGATTAGATATTAACAAAAAGTTTTTCCTGTGAGGGTGGTGAGACACGGGAACAGGTTGCCCAGAGAAGCTGTGGATGCCCCATCCCTGGAGGTGTTCAAGGCCAGGCTGGATGAGGCTTTGAGAAACCTGGGCTAGTGGGAGGTGTCCGCAGGGGGGTTGGAAGCTGATGATCTTCCAACCCAAACCATTCTATGATTCTATGACTGTAGTGAAATTCAGATGTCCAAATTTCCCTTAAATCAGGGCCTCATTAGTTTGCTGAGGAAGGAATGCTGAGGCAGCACGAGTTCATGAGCTGAGAAGGCTCAGTGTGACACCACGCAGATTTATCAGCTCACCTGTGCTGCTAGGGATGTCCACTGTTTATGGGACCGCTGTTAGCAAGAGCTCTGGTAAGCAACTGAGAAATGTGGGAAGTTCCAAAAAGGTAAATGACTATGAAGAAAACTCATCTGGAAAAGTAATGTTAAAACTCTCTTAGTATTTTAATTTCAATGTTATGTATTTTATTAAGACACTGTGAAATATTTTCATAGAGAATTTAAATGTATTTCAATGTTATGTATTTTATTAAGACACGGTGAAATACTTTCATAGAGAATTTAAATGGCACTTTTCACCAATGCACTTCTCTGATTCATAGTTTATGAATTGGATGGACTGATGTTTCTTTTCTAGATAGTTCCAGCATCTAATATCTCTACTGTCATTAATGTTAACAATGACAATTAACAGGCAAATTTCTCATATACATTGTAGATTTTTTGCTGCGTTTGGAAATACCGTGAAAAATCAATCTAGTTTCTAAAAGCAAACAAGGGTCATCTGAAATGTAAAATACTGTCAAGCATATGTTTATTCAGAGTATTTTGGTTTTTTGTCCTGATCAGACTCTTTAAAACACTTGATAGTATTAAAGGCTTATGATAAGCACTTTAAAAGTCGTGGTGAGATGGATTGGATTCTGAGTATTATATTAGGTATGTGATAGGTCAGTTAAAAATATAGTAGGAAACATAATCCAACAACAACAACAACAACAACAAAACAAAACAAAAACCCAAACCAAAAAAACATACTGTTTTTTCAAAGCAAAAAGTAAACTTGATAGTATTAAAGGCTTATGATAAGCACTTTAAAAGTCGTGGTGAGATGGATTGGATTCTGAGTATTATATTAGGTATGTGATAGGTCAGTTAAAAATATAGTAGGAAACATAATCAAGAAAATGTTACTGTAAGAAAAAGAGAAACTTACTAAAAAAGTACAGACTACTGGTTGCTTTGCAGGAAAAAACCAAAAAACAAACCAACAACAACAACAAAGAAAAACCAAAACAAAAACCCAAAGCAAAAAAACATAATGTTTTTTCAAAGCAAAAAGTAAATTTCCATCATCCAAACTAAATGGAAGTACTCCCATGGAGGTTCATGTTCTCATGTCAAGAATGGCTTGAACTCTACAATGTTAGTAATGCTTGAGTTACTTTTCAATTTTCTTGATATGACAAGAATCCTTCATTTGACATATTTTAATATCTTTCTCTTCAGAGAATTGTTCCTGACATATACAATGGAATCCTTGAGAATTATTCTCATGGATAATAGGGTTAAAAGTGAAACAAGGTGTCTCTCTACACAGTGCTAGAAAATGAATAAGTCTGATTTCTCTTAATGTCAATGTTCCCTTCGTGCAACAAAATCAGTGCCTGCTCCCAGGTGTGGCTCTGACATCATCACCATGTCATGGGACAAAAAAGATGGTTCTTAAAGCACCTTCTGAGTTACCAGATGCCACCATGATGCTCATCCTGGTAGGACAGAAGAAAGCATGTGTGCAAGTACTTAGCCCTGCAACAAGGTATTGCCAGTGGCAGTCATGGGCCTTAATCTTTCTACTGAGATTGCAAGGTTTTTTCAGGTTTCGTCTGTCTGAAATTTTCTTGACCTGCCTGCAGCTTTGTTTTACATATTTTAGCTATAACAGCAATTTTTCTGTCTCACCAGGTGTCTATGGTTAGTTTGTTCTGCTTGTGTTTGTCTTTGTATAGTACAACCACAGT
Source organism: Pterocles gutturalis (assembly GCF_000699245.1). Classification (NCBI taxonomy): domain Eukaryota; kingdom Metazoa; phylum Chordata; class Aves; order Pterocliformes; family Pteroclidae; genus Pterocles; species Pterocles gutturalis. Next base: position 40,100 of record NW_010110275.1, on the reverse strand, counting down.
TTTACATGGAGAGCAGTAATGAGGAATTGTTCCATGTAGAATGAGATATATATGACTCTAACACAGTGATGTAGTATAGAAAAACACAGGCTTACCATGGCATCTCAGGCCTTGAGAAGTGAACGCACAGGATGTGATACTGGGAAGTACAAATATGGGATGGTAAAAGACAGGACATTGGCTTGGCACTGGAGACCCAAATGGTCACTTAAAGAAACAAAGACCTGGAGTGATACAAAACTGTGTTTAAGGGTAACTAAGAGTACAAAGAGTAGTATCTACCCTATTTCAGAGGCACCATATATAGCAAATTTGGCTGTAACATGGGGCTATAGAGCGATGAAGAAAAAGAATAGCAAATGGGGTGAAAATGACCCCAAGTGAACCCTAGAGTGAGGGAGAAGAAGCCGTCAATATCCCACTCCTCCCAGTGGAAGACCTCAGAAACCCTCTAGGTTCAACATATCAACAACCCCCCCCAGCAGTCTGAAGCTAACAATTTTAAGGTCCCCCTGGAGCTTTCTCTTCTCTAGGCTGAACAACCCCAACTCTCCAAGCCTTTCTTCATAGGAGAGGTGTTTCAGCACTCTGACAAATTTTTGTGACCCTCCTCTAACAAGTCCATGTCTTTCTTGTGCTGGGGACCACAGAGATAGATGCAGTACTCCTGGTGAGGTCTCATGAGAGCAGAGTAGAGAGGGAGAATCACCTCCCACAACTTGCTGGCCATGCTTCTTTTGATGCAGCCCAGAATGCAGTTGGCTTTCTAGGCTACAAGCACACATTGTCGGCTCATGTCCAATTTTCATCCACCAGTATCCCCAAGTCCTTCTCCTCCGGGCTGCTCTCAATCCATTCATCTCCTTGTCTGTATTGGTATAGGGGATTGCCCTAAATGAGGTGCAGGACCTTGCACTTGGCCTTGTTAAACTTCTTAAGGTTCACATTGGTCCACTCCTCAAGCCTGTTAAGGTCCCTCTGGATGGCATCCCTTCATTCTTGCAAATTAGCTGCACCAGTCGGCTTGATGTTTACAATGCCATAGCACGTTGGGTTTACTTGCAACAATGAGAAATTTGTAGTCCTATTTTGTGGGTTCCCTGGGGAAAACCATGGGTGACTCAAATGTCTGTTTTCTCTGAGGGTTGTGTCATTTGGGGTCTATACTGATGTGGATCCCCAAGGAGGACCATGTGACGTACTCTCAAGACCAGACACTGAGAAAAGAGTTTATCTTCTGTTAACATCAGGAAACCAAGCAGTGGGAAAAAAGTTGGGGTAGCGCTTTCATTGCAGAAGGAACAGTAAAGCGCAACCATGTAATAATATACAACACATAGAACCAAACGTGGACCATTAGCAGTGATGGTAACACAAAACTCTGCCACCCTTGCTGAATTTTCCCACCCACAAATATGTTTCTGTCAGATTTTTGGATATATTTTAATTTACACATCTGCTCTCTCTCAGACTTACCTGTGCAACTCACAGAAGTTGGGTCCCTCTAATGATCTATGGCTGTACCTTGGGAAAATATGTTTTCAATTTGGCTCCTGAAACATGGATCAAGTGATACTGTCAACACAAATATCCTTTACTGTCAAACATTTTTCTCCTCTGGAGAGTAGAACACTTGCACAGCAGCTCAGAAAAAAAAAAAAGGAAGCAGAGGAAAAGATGAAAAAAATGCTTTATAATGGAGTTTTAAAAGGAAGCAGAGGAAAAGATGAAAAAAAATGCTTTATAGTGGAGTTTCCTTTTCTGCTCGATTTTTCACTTGAATTTCATTTAGCAGTTAGTTGAGGCAGCTGTGAAATACATTTATATATTAGCATTACGTATCAATTGCATAAGCAGGGCCAAATTCACAGCTAATGATTTACACCTGCTGGATGACTGGCCTTGGGCATTGGCTTGCTGAAAAGCTCTCACGGCCATGTAACCTCTTTTTAGACCACAGGACTTGGGCAGTTGTCTGCTGACATAAGCCAGACTGGCAGCATGTCTCCTTCTGCCTTGTGTTGAATCAAGGACCCAGGTCAGTCAGCAGAAGCCTGAAATGTTGAGAAATATTGTAAGAACTGTAAGTTATATTTGTGGATTCCCAGTTTTTCAGAATTAAGCCTTAGGACAATCATATGTAAATTCTTGATATATAGGCTGTCACTAAAGCACTACTCAACTTTCAGACTGGGAGTGTTCTTCAGTTTCTCCAACAAAAAAAGTTAAAGCAGGTCAAAAGAAGGGATTATAAAATGCTATTGATCAAAAGCCCTTGCAATGAGAAAATACTGGCAATTCTCCCAGAGAATTCCTTATTTTCTTAAAGTTTTAGGTATTGATCTACAATATATAAATGTACACACATACACAGGAACACTATATAAATATACATTATATATAATGTAATATTATATACAATTACACATGTAATGTATATATTATGTTGTGCGTATATATATATATCTCAATATTTGTTGCCTGGGCTGCTCAGATCTTGACAAGAATAGGATCATCACCTTCCCGACCATTTCACAACACCAACACCAGCAGGTTACTTCAGGAATAGTCTCAGCTAACAATTCCTTCTCTTGGACTAAAGGTAACAGATCCACAGCTGTTGGTGAAACTGGAGCTTGTATCCAAATGGGAACTGGAATCTTGGTGGGGAGGATTATCCAGAAGGATCTACACAGTGTCATTTTCCTTTCACAGGCGCGGCTAAATTTGTCAGGATGATACAGGCTAGGAGGCTGGAGGGTGGGGGAGGAAGTGATATATCTTTAAATTACATATCTTTAAATTACATATCTTTAAATTACATGTACATATTGTACACACATAAACGAAACATGCCTTTATGAAGAAGTTATGGAGGGTGGTCATGGTGGCTGTTGTCCCCTCAGTTTCTTAGAAAATACTTGTCTGGAAATTTTGTCAGGAATAAAGCCAGAATAGCATTTTGCTATAGAGAATATAATAGAAATGTAAGGACTTAATTCTCAAGGTATGCATGTTTTGTCAGGTTTTCTGCCATGCTTACAAGTTCCCTATGGCAATGCGGATTTCAGTGGTTTCCATCTTTCCCTGCTCCCAATCATTTGTTCCTGTGCAGGACTATATTTTACAAACTCCTTATCTCTGTCCATGCAGCTATAAGACAGGTAAATGAAACAAGCTGGCTCTAAAAATAAGAGATTGATGCATTTTAGGGGATTTGTAGGTGGATTTTTGTTGGGTTTTAATTCATTAAATTAAGGTCTTTAATTAATTGGAACATGGCTTCATGAAGACGCGGGAACTAAACTGCTGCCTGCTCTCTGAAGAGAGATGGGAATTTTTGACACTGATTGTGATGCCAAACGTGCCAACGTGGACAGTGGTCTCAGCCCTGCGGGGATGGGGTACACGAAAGATCTGCTTGCTCAGGGCTCAGTGGTTGGGAGACTTACCCTCCCATGCACGCACATGCAGACATTGGTTGGCAATCAGGGAAAGATGGCTAATTGGGTATGGACTGATGACAATAACCTTTAAGCCATGCCTACGAACTACCAGTTCCTGGTACTGGATGTTTCTGGCCCCACCAACTGAGTTATCTTGCCCTGCTCTCTTGTATAGAGACACAGATATTTTTTCAGACATTGTTCATATCTCCTTTCTGCTCTTTGCTTTTCCTTTTGGACCAAAGTCACAGTTTAGTCCCAGCAGCAGGAAGATCTACCCCAATAACCTTGGCCATTCAAATTCAGTAGTGATGGTCTGTTCTTAGAGGAACAAGAAGCTGCAGCTTTCATATCCTCACTAAATCCACTTTTCTTGATTTGATTATCTCTATCTGATTTCCCGTCTCTTGTTGCAACAGCATAAAAATATTCTTCAGTTCCTATTCAAGATGTGCATCAGAATTACTGACTGCCCTCAAACATCCTCCCTGGAAGTAGTTGCATTTCTGCAGAAACTAATAGAAAAATCAACATCACATGGAAGCCGTTGGTGCTGAAAAATAAAATAAAATACAATAAAATAAAATGCAATACAATAAAATAATATATGGGTGACTGAATGAGACCACTAGATCTTGTCCTTCTGCATCCTGTCTCTGATGTTTATCAGTTGCAGATGGTTAGGCAGGAATGTAATGGGAGGTCAGTCAAGTGCTGTTTCCCTGTAAGAGCCTCCCAGTGTCTAGAACCCCTGTGGATCTTGATGGATTTTTTCTTTTTCTTAGTTTGTCCTGTTCTCTGAGGCTGAACATTAAAGATGGTAAAAAGTACCTTCAACTGTGTACATAGCAGAAGTTTTCGTATGACGGAACATTAGTGAAGTAATATTGAAGTTTGATTTTTTTTTTCCTTTTTCTTTGTCTTCACTACATGTCATTTGCCTGCTTAGGGAACAGCCAATTCCATTTCAAAGACAGGGCTTAACTGTCACAAAGGCATCATCCTGATGGCTCTGAGTGTTGGAGCTAACCTAGAGCAGAGGCACAATTTGCCCTTCTTCCGAGAAAGCAGATTTCAGAGTAAAGTGGGGAGACAGCCTTTTATGCTTATTAAACCTTCCCCAGACTTCTAGATCTGACACAAAATCCCATTAAGAGGCACCCTACACACAGCAAACCAGGAAAATAGCATCCCTGCTCACTTCTGCAAGGAGGTGTCCTTGAGGAAGGTCATAGGAGACGTTCGTTAAAAACAGTGATGTCTGTGCTTGAGCAGCACCAAACACACGCTGCTTCTGCCGTCAAGGAAAGCTGCACCCTTTCTGCTCTTCCCAGCAGCCCGGTGGTTCCCAGCAGTGAGGAGCATTTTGTTGTCACCAGGAATAAACACCGAGGACATATTCCTTTTTAAACAGCAAACACTTTCTCAAGTGCAAGAGATCAAACCCAGCTTCTTCGTCTCCTGACTGGATATGGACTGATAACCGTGAATAGTAAGGAGAAATATTCTAATTTACAATAGATTTCTCCTTCCCTTTCCCTCGTAGCTGAGAGATCTATTTAAAAACAATAAAATTTCTTTTTTGTTGTGTTTAATTACACTGATTCCCAAGACTGGTACGGGAGGGTGCCTGTTTTGCTGAAAAATAATCCCAATTTTACAATGGAAACTTGAGGGACTGGTGGAACAGATTGCAAACCATTTCCCTGGCTGGTTTAACTGCTTGACTGCCAGCCTGTGTAACTAATTTTCAGTATGCATTTACTTACATACACAGCTCTCTCTAGTTTCACATTGCTATCGAGCTATGGCTATATCAAAGAATAATTCTTGCATGCTGCTCTGCACAGGTACAGACAAGATGCAAGGAGATGGTAAGTGACTACAGAGACAAAAGTTTCTGCACTCCCCATGTGAAAAAAAAGTGTGAAAATATAAGAATTTGAAAAAAACAATAATTTTAAAAATACAAACAAATAGGAGTCTGTAGTACATTGTCTTAATAATTGCTCACTCAATTTTATTTTCAAAACAGAACACTTCAATACTGTAAAATGGAACGTGAAGTAATTTCAAAAGGGGATATATGACAAGTGACTTAGGTCTCAGTGACTTAGGATGTCCCTTCAAGTGCCAGTCTATCCAAAGAAGAAATGCCAGAAGACTGTGTCTGGACCCTATAGGAATGATTTGAACAGTGAATTTACATATATCCCTGGGAAAATCCTGAACTCCCTGAGCAACAGAAAAGATCACAAATTTCTGTATTTTCTAACATCCCTGACTGCCGGATTCAGGTGGATTGCTTCAAGTTTTAGTTTGCACGCACAAAGCTTCAGAAGGCTACTCCCTCAACTTCTTACTTTTGAAACTTGCAAGAAATTATAAATGAAGATGACAAAATCTCTTCCTTGAAGGATTATATATTTCTCGTTAAACTTTAACTTAATTTAAAATCCATCCTTGATCCTCTTAAAGTATTTGCGTAAGTGAATGAGGTCTGTAAAGCACGACTGAAGCTTTCCTCCTTGGGGAAGCAGCTTGACCAATTTACATATTTATTAAATATTTTATATTTCACCAGATTGTATGTACTTCAAAATGTCACATCTCATTTTTTGGTCTGAGCACTGCATAACAGTAACAGCTATTTCCAGTTACAGAAGAAAAAAAAAAAAATCTGCATCTCCAAATTTGACCGCTTCTTAAGAAGTTTGAGTTTTTTTACTTCTATATTTTACTCTGTTCTGCAAAATTTTAACTTTTAGTGTTATGAAGTTTTGCTAGTCCTGAGCAAATGAACCTCCTGTTGGGCTGCTCAACCATCCTCTCATTTTCCCTCTGGAATGAGAGTCAGCATCCAAACTGTACTCTTGAACATGTTTGATGGTAGTTTTGGCATTAAAGAAAATAAACACAAAGCTGTGGCAAGCCAGAAATGCATATGAAGATGTGCTTTCCCTAGAGGTACAAGGATCTATCAAAGCGGTGTTGATATTTCTGGTGTAATTCACACTCCCTACCTCCACTTACAGTTCAGCTATGAGTATCTGGACTAGAGATTTGTTCCTTTGTTAATAATACACAAGACTAGGGTGTGCATGAGATAAAATAATAACTAGAGCTTCCTATGATCAGCCTGAGGTCTGGAGGCAGAATGAAGTAAGATTCCATACAGTTTGCATGAGATGAGGGCACATGCCCTGTTTTGCTGATGGTCTCCTGAGCATTGTGGAATAAACTCCTTTCCTCTGTGTGTCCTCATTTCTAATGCAATTCCTTCACAGAGTGCTTTGAGGTGCGGCCACTGAGAAAAGAATTAGAAAACAACTTCATCTGGAAGTCAGGAGGAATTTCTGTGACTATCTTTTCTCACCATCTCCATAACTCATAACTTCCCTGGACTTAACCCTGATTTGAGTATATTAATTTTACCTGTAGCAGGATACATTATTTAGGAAAAAAAAAAACATAAAAAAACCCATCAAAAAACCCCCAACATACCAATAAACAAATTTAGAGATGAAAAACCCTGATTTGAGTATATTAATTTTACCTGTAGCAGGATACATTATTTAGGAAAAAAAACCCATAAAAAAACCCAGCAAAAAACCCCCAACATACCAATAAACGAATTTAGAGATGAAAATATATAACAATGAGACCATTTGGTACATTGTTCCAGGGGCCAATTATTTTAAGGTCATATTGTCCTTGTCTACATTTTCAGGCACTCAATTCTGTTGTATTGTCTTTTCTGTAGAAGACTATTATTATTATAACTTTTGTCCCCATTTGAATTTTTACACTGGCCTGTTATGGCATTCCTTGACCTTGTCTTGACAAAACAAAGCGATCAAGCTCTTCATTGGAATCTTTTTTTGTTTCAAATGCAGAATAATAGAATATTTTAGGTTGCTCTGACTGGGCGACATCCTTGAAGCATAAATATTAGTAAATGAAAAAGATTTTTCAGTTGCAGCCACAGTAGGTAAAAACCCACAGGTTATGGACCTTTCCTAACCCTAAAAAAAAAAATCCCTTTGAGCACTCAAGGAACCCTTTGCCCTTTTAGCCGTCATAGTTGTGTTCAGAGAGGGGGTAGAAACTCTGAACATGTCCTCACTGTTTGGTGGAATAAACTGTATGATCTGAAATATCACTCTTTGAAGGAAAAGCCAGGCAAGGGTTGGACCCTGCTACTATTTCTTCAGCCTGGCTGAGGTGGGGACAAATCTTTTTTCAGAGTCACTTCTTCCCTGGGGAGAGTGCACATTATTCATCCTTTCCTCTCCATGGGTCCTCTGACAGCCTTATCAGTAAGGATTTCTTCCAGGTCACTGCACAATGAGAATGAAAGACAGTCTTTAAGACTCCACTAGAAGCATACCATGCTAAAAATAATTTTGCATTATAATTGCAATACACGAACTAGGTGCTGACCAGCAATTGCTCCATCTGATCTGTGACATGTTGCTTTCTGGATTTTCCACTTTCTTAATCAAATGTTACAATGAAATGTCTTATAGGACTTAAGTTTGAGATGTGAAAAAAATCCTACGGGGTGGTACCAGTGGTCCATTAAGCCCAGGAGTCTGCCTTTAACAGAGGCAGTGGTAGATGCTGTTTAAATACGTATTGTAAATTAAGCTCTATTAGTTTTCTCACATTATAAACTCATATTAAATTGATAGTATTTCTTTTCCATAGATTTATAATCTTGTTATTATCTGTCTTTAACTACAGATGCTGCATGAGTTTGACTGGAGCTGACACGTCTTCCAATATAAGGGTTGCCCAGGTGTAGATCTACACTCACAGCTTCTTTCAGTGATAAAGGTAAACTATATACTAATTGAGCAGAACCAGACGCTCTCTCACAACATTAGAGCAAGTGAATCTCACAGCTTCTTTCAGTGATAAAGGTAAATTATATACTAATTGAGCAGAACCAGATGCTCTCTCACAACATTAGAGCAAGTGAAAGAAAAGAGAATTTCAGATTTTTTTTCCACATACTTTAATTTCCTTCTGCTATGATATGTTGCTCTCAGGAGATGGCAAAGGACAGAACAAAAATTTAGACCACCTTAAGGGCATGAAAGATCCTAAGCCATGTTTGCAAAGAGGAGCCCCACAGGTACTCTAAGGACCTTGTAAGTAGTTATGGATACTCTGCTTGCTAAACTCTATCTATTCAAGTCAATATATGGAGGAGCACAGGGAAAGGGGATACTAGCAGAGATCACCTCGTAAGCAGCACTACGGTGGAAAGGCTTAGACGAAAGATGCCTTTCACTTTGGAGGACAGAGCATTGTCATTACAAAGTTAAATCACCATGTAATTGTGCCCTACACGCTCCAAAGACATCAAGAAGTTCTGCCTTCAGGAGGTTTTTTTGGTTTGGTTTTGTTTTGTTTTGGGTTTTGTTTTCTGTCTGTGGTAGCTCCAAAAGTGTCTCTTCTTTGCCAACAAAACTGCTTTTTTGCTGACACCATACTTAGCAATCCTTCATTGCTTTAGTGCCGTCAAAAACATGGGCAGAAATTGGATAAATGGAAGTTATGGATATATGGCTTCCCCGCTCTGACAGATGGAGCAGCCTCAGTCTGTGAGCTCAGGACTTGGGAACCACTGCCAGAAGCACTCCTGAAGTGAACGGAGTTTCCCCTGGTGTCATGTAAGAGGAGTTTTTTCTTTGCATTTAATCTCTCACTGTTAATAGAGGAGGTGGAAAGATCGATTTTCTTTAATTGCTGAGCGTGCAGAAAGCATAGCACCTTTCAGTGAGCTGGGTAATAGATGTAGGCAAACATTCAGCCTTGCTGCTGTACGTAGCAGCTGAGCTGTGATCCTTCCAGGTGTTGCTCTTGGCACACAGCCCTGAGAAGAAGGTGGGAACTTGGCTCTGACGGATGTTTTTATGATTCTCCGTAGAGGAATCTCAGTGCCTCCTACTCACAGGACCCTCATTGGGTCAGCACCTGTCAACTCTTCCTCGGGGAGCTTTAATCATCTGTCTAAAAAATGAGCATTTAGTTTGAGTCACTTTAGGGTCTTTGAGGCATTTCTGCAGGGCTGGCTGGTAAAACAGAGGATGTAAAGGAGAAAAATCTTTCTGGAGCACCAGTAGCTTCAGGTAGCTATGTCTAGGTGTATGAATCATACCCAGAAGGGACTAAAATCAGCACAGAAGAAATTTTGTGCCATGTTGAACACCTACGGTGGAATTCATTTCAAAATGAGGGTAATAGAAGTTTGTTCTTTCCACAAGATTCTTTAAAACAAATAAAAGGTTTTGTGCACTTGACCTGAAACTTGCAGTTGGCATCCAAAACCTAGTACCATCATGTGGCTGACAGACCTAATGTGATGCCTTTACTGGAAACAGCAGAAAAGTTTGCAACCTTAGGAATGATAAAATGATCTTGTTCAGCCCTACAGCCCTACGCAAAGGAAATACTTAAGGTTGTGGTCATCATTCATGACTCCCTCTTAACTTACAACAGCTGAAAACCAAGTCGTGTTTTAGATTTTACATGGCTGGCATTGAAAATATTCTGACTGGCAGTGATCACAGGCTTCAAAAAAAAAAAAAAAAAAAGAAAAAGAAAAAGAAAAGCATAGGAGTACAATATATCAATACTAAATTAAATTATAATCCTGATTAAGGAAAGCATTTATATACTTGTACAACCATGCCCAGATGCCTAAAGGTGGGCAGCTACTGAAGGAAGATCTTAATAAGGGCATATTAAGTTAAAACATGATCAGAATCAAACTGTTCCCCAGTGGTGGAAGACACACATTCCCCTTGGGTTCCCCAGGTATTTCTATATAAATAACACAAAGAGAGGTTGTACCTCCTCTGGCCATGGAGAGCACATGAATTATACATTGATTTTTCTTCTCACCTGACTAAAAGGCAGCCAAGGCTTTGATAAAGAAGTTGTCTTCTGTTTAGGAGGCCTCTTCCAACACTACCACCATAAAATCAGGGGATATAAAATGCATGAACTATTTATCCACTCTCATCACTGTCCAGATGAGCAAAAGAAACCTGTGAATATTAGAGGGAAAAATCTTCCTGCCTTAATAACATCTATCATGTTATATGGGGTTGTACTGAGGTGCCCTCAGGCTAACTCAGCCTGCCTTCATGAGCAAAACTCCTCACCGGATAAACCTTTTTGCCTGCTTCATTTTCCCTTTCTTTCAGGTAATAGTATAGACCTCAACAAAATGAGATTAGGAAGTTGATCCTGTTACAGCTAAATTTGGGGCAATTGTTTTTCTAGGACTCCCTTTAAAATAATAATATTCTTGAAAAATACAGTGCTTCTGGTAGCTGTTCTTGCCTAAAATATTTTCAGGCACCAGTGTCAATTATTCCTGTGTATCTATATCTTTTTTACCTAGCCTAAATCCAAAATTTGCATCCCAGTTACATCGCAGGTGATGGATTTTGTGCCTGGGAATGACATGATGTGAATACGTTAATGCTCAGATAGTGTGCATGCAGGGCTTTTACGTATATTTTGGAAACTGGTCCCAAATATCATCGGAGTGATTAATCTCTCTGTTCTTCTCAGTTTCTTTAGTAAATGCTCTGTGACACACTCGATTAAATCTGGTTGTAAAATATCTTTCATTGGGGTGTCTGACATGTCTGAAGTTAACCCCATCTTGGAGGGTTTCCTTAGCTCACGGACCTGATAAAAATTCTTGGTGCTCTCTTTCGTTCTGTGAAAGGTGCAGGACCTCAGTACTTCTCAATGTGGATCCTGGCATTTAGACAGACACAGAAGAACAGCCCTAAAAATGAAACAAAAAACCACCTCAAAGCAAAACACCCCCACACTGGCATCACTCAACCATCTACTTTATTCCTCAGTTGAGCCTAGGATTGTTTCTGCCAGAATATTCGCTGGTGCTGTGTCCAGAACAGTTTTAAACACTTTAAGTGGTGATGTGCTCACTGCTTCCATGGGGCCATCATCACTCAGGCTGATAGATCAGTCTAATAGTGCCTAATGACTGTCAGCATAAGCTGTGTTCTCAGTTTCTTGTCCTTATCTCTGGTGAAAAAAAAAAAAAAAGTACTTGTCCTTTTGCCTTACTAGTGGCTGACAGAAAGTTAATTAGAGCCAGAAAAAATAATTTTCCCCATAAAGTTCACCAGAAATGGTTTTGACTAAGGAGTGTGTCCAACAAGTACTTTCAACCCACTCCACATAGGCAAAAATGCTGATGTTTCTGATACACTTATTTTTGAAGGAAAACTATCTTTTCAATGTGAAAATGTGCATGAAATTACATGTAGCATCTCGTGTCCTCCAGGAAAGCAGGAGTCTGCAGAATCAGTTTTTACAGTGCAACATATCTAAGGTGCTAGTGATTTCATCTGCCTCTTCTGCTTGTTGAATTGTAAAGCGTAGCTTCAACTCTAACCAGCTTCGCTGTAAGCATGATGCTGACACTGCCAGGAGAGTAAGAGGTAGCTGGGCTACCCCCACTCATCTGTAAGTCCTCCCAGGTTTGGTGGCTCAGGCCAGCTGCAGCATCTTGTCCTCATTTTTCATCAAATCTTAGAATAGTTGGAAGGGACCTTTAAACATCATCTAGTTCAACCCCCCTGAAATAAGCAGGGACATCTTCAACTACAACAGGTTGCTCAGAGCCCCGTCCAACCTGACCTTGAATGTTTCCGGGAATGGGGCATCTACCACCTCTCTGGGCAACCTGTTCCAGTGCTTCACTGCCCTCACTGTAATTCTTTTTCCCTTATATCTAGTCAGAATCTAGACTTTTTCAGCTTAAAACTGTTACCCTTCGTCCTGTCACTCCACCCCCTGATCAAGAGTGCCTCCCCATCTCTCCTGTAGCACCTTTTCAGCACTGGTAGGCTGCTCTAAGCTCTCTCCAGAGCCTTCTCTTCCCCAGGATGAACAACCCCAACTCTCTCAACATGTCCTCATAGGAGAGGTGTTCCATCCTTCTGTCCAATGCTGGATATGATTGCATTTTTCCCTGAACTCACCCCCATACTCATGTCTTGCTGTTGCAAGGCACAGTATAGAAAGTGCCTTTGTAGGCTGCAGTGCAGGTGTGGCTGAGGTAATCACTGCATCATCCTCCAAACTCCTTAAAGCAATGCTAATATATCTTAGGCCAGCCTCTCATCAGTTGGACACACATGGAAGATGTATCCATTTTAATTTTCTGCAAAGTATTTGAACTTTTGTTGTGGTTTGTAAAACCACGGGGACAGTTTTTTCCTAAACACCTGGTGGGCTGAGGCAGGGACAGGGAGGGTTTCACTCACCACTTAGGGTCATGGGCAAGAAACCAACACGACTTGGGAAGAACAAGAAAACAACTGAATTTATTAACTATTTACAACAAGAAGCAAGATATTGAAAGAGAGAAACCACATCTTAAAAAGGCACTTCTCCCCCACCCCTCCCTTCTTCCCAAAGCCCAAAGTCTTTGTTCTGTACCTTCTCCCCTCGGCGGCACAGGCGGGCAGGGAATGGGGGGTGCAGTCAGTCCACTGCTCCTTCCTCCTCACAGTCTCTGCTGGCTGCCACGGGGAGTCCCTTTCTCAAGTTGAGAGTCCTTCTCCAGAACTTCTCTGTCATGAGTCCTTTTCCAACTGGGCTACAGTCCCCTGATAACTTCTAGTTCCAGCATGGGGTTCTCCACGGCTGCTTCTCAATTCCAAATGGGGCTACAGTAGTTCCTGCGTGGGGTCCTCCAAGGCTCTTCACCATGTGGCAGGGGAAATGTTGAGAGCGTTCTCTTTCATGGTTCTGACTCAGTGTCTGCATGGCTGTCTCTTTCAGCATCTTCCTTCTCTCTTTGCCTTCAAGTCTTCACCGGCTCCCAGGAAAATGGACTCCCGGGCTAGCCATGGTGGAGGCTTGGGGTACGGCAGGTCGGGTCGCCGAGAACGGGCAGATCGGTTCGCAGAAGCCGAGCAGGTGGCTGAACGGCCGGACTGGCCCCCCCGAGCTGGGCCCTGCCCGGGGCCACACCAACCCATTGTTCCGTGCCCCCTCTTCAATATGTCATTTGCAGAGGCGCCAACTGGCTCAGCTCTGGCCTGGGGTGGGTCCATCTGAGCTGGGACACTTCAATCAGTTCCTTATAGAGGCTACCTGATGGTGGTGCCCCTTTCCCCACTTCCCGCTGTTACCAAACATTTGGGGGAGGGAGGGTGACTCATTAGGAGTCATTTAAAAAAGGAGCCACCACTGTAACCCCTCCCTTGCCGCCAGCAGCACACTGGAAGCTGGGGGAACTCTTAGCAGTTGCTTAAGGAGCCATTACACCCCTCCCAGCTACCAGACAAAGCAGGTCACATTGCAAGGCAGGCAATAGAGGTGGAAAGTCATGGTCCGGTGATTAAATGTTTCTGTTGGAAACCAAGGAGGTCTGAGTGTGATTTTTTCTGCCACAGAAGCCTGTGTAACATTGCCCAAGTCACTTCATACCTTGAGTTATACTTCACTTTGTATGACTGCCAACAAGGTTATTTCTTTCTTCCTTTTTGAAAGGCCTTAAATTGGTATGTTCCAAATAGTTTCTTTCCAGGTACTTTCACTATGGATGTATTCACAGTGCATAACAGAGAGAAACCTCCCTTTCATACACTGCAACAATCCCAATGCTTCCCTTTGGGAACTCTGTCCATCCTGCAGTCAAGAATAGTTCTGACAGACTGAAACAGCATGAATCAATAGGTGGAAAATAGGCAGAAATGCCATGAATTATGAGCAATCCTTCTGCAGACTGTGTTGGAAGACATCCTCATTACCTGGAACTGCTACCCAAAGATACAGAGATGTTGTGCAGCAACCCTATGCTGCCTCTCACGGAACAGCTTCCAGCTGCTTCCAGCGTTTGCACCAAAGGGAAATGAGCTGCATCCCCTCCACTTTCTGCTGATGAAGCCTGAACCACCTGTAAGAATGGGATATTTCTGTGCAAGAGGAGAAAAAGGCTTCTAAAAGAAAAAAACATTGTTACACAGGCATTAAAGCGACAGCTGAAGACCTTCTCCTTGAAGGAGGAGGGTGTCGAAAATGGTCTAATGACATCTCCATGCTCAACACCACCTGAGGAAATGACATGGGTATCTGCTCTGGTTTTGGAAGTAAGGATCATTATCTTGCTGCATCACTGTCACTCTACCACAGCCTGTCCTCTGCTGAAAGTTAAAAGGACTGTTGTTGCTTTTGGGATTTAAAGACTGCTTTTTAGCTCTTAGTGACTTTTCTAGACATAAAGGGATATTAAAGTCATTATAACACAAAGCTCTGGGCAAAATGTTTAGGTCAGCTCCTGGTAAGCACCTGACAATAGGCTTGTTCACTAATGGGTGGTGTTTGGAGCAGGTTTTCAGTAGGTTTTGTGACTTTCAAACAAGATTCTGGAAAAATTCAATACTGAGGCTCATTTTCTGTGCTGCTAGTTAATGAGGGGAGAAGATGCACCAAAATGCAGAGTGGTGTGTGGGTGGATAACCCAGATCCAGCTGATAGCTTTCATTGGCAACCCGAAGAAAGTAAGATAATGAACCCCAGTATTTAGAAGTCCCGAATGCAAAAGAGAGAAGAAAAATCCTCTTTTTCAAGTTAGCATCCTCTGTGCAAGCCCAGCCACAAAGGATGAGAGAACAAGGCCAAAAAACAGGTTGTATCTCCTGAAATGACAGAAGCAAAGATGAAAATAGATGTTTTAGAAAGAAGAGGTGTTGGACGGGCTCAGAGTCACTGAATTGCCACCAGTAAGATCGGGAACATTTAAAATCAAACCGGGGAAGACAAGATGTGCACCAAAGCCTAGAGCCACTGCTCTAGGGGAAGAGTTGAGTGTAGTCACAAGAGGACACACAGTCGAGAGATGGGTTCCGAGGAGATGAGCAGCAACATGGAAAAGCAAGAGATGGTTGTATTCAAAGACCCTGAGGAAGTCCTACCACCTGCTTGACTGCAGGTTTTCTGCAAACATTGGCAAAAATGATGGCTTTTTTTTTCCTGCTGTTTCTTATGTCAGAACTAGCTGTCATGTTGCACAGTGAGTTGAGAAATAGCAATTAAGAGATCTTTTTTTTTTTTCTCACTCAAAAACTCACGTTCCTATATACTCAGGAGCTCATGCTTTTGGCCATAGCTTTAAGATGATCTTTCAGAAATTAGGATAAAAATTTTAAAAATGTTGCATAGAAGTCACCTTCCATGAGATTTTTCCGTGTTGTGTTTTCTGGATGTAAAATGCTTTCTCTGGGTCTGATTCGGAGACCAGAATTAATATCATAATCCTGATGTCTTTCTTAAAGGTCTGCCAGGTTTTATTAAGGTAGATTTTATTCTTTATAACAGGACATTACAGGTGTGTGTCAGGGAGGTGGTAATTTGTGAGAAAGCTGTGTGCATACCTCTCTTCCTCCGTCAGCATCTACTAGTGCTGGAGGGCGAGTGTTATCATTCTGTTATTCTGCCATTCAGCAATATTATTCCTCAGGCCAGTAATCATTTTTGCCTTGAGCAGCTCAGCCTCTGTTTAAGCAGCAGACCATGGAAAAAGGTAAACTCCCAACAAGTTTTTTAAAAATAACCTTTCAGGGCTAGCTATCGTGTCACAGGAATTTGCTGGATTCAAGTGTGAAGAAATACAGTGTAGGCTTTGTGAAAGAAAAAGATAGGCAGAAAAAATTACCAAGGTTTCCCTTGGAGAGATTCTTTGTGAAATGATTTATTATTACACAATGCAGAAAAAATTACCAAGGTTTCCCTTGGAAAGATTCTTTGTGAAATGATTTATTATCACACAACGGTACAGCTGGAAGAGGAAACACATTTGCCTGAGGATTCTGAGTAAAGGCCTGGAGGGATGCAGGTAACATCTGGAGCTTATGCCAGGGAGAGGATGTTGTAGGATGATGTAGGAAGATGGTCGGATACAGTCAGCCAGCACTGTCCTGGGACCAGTTCATGCCACACTACCTGACGCATGCTTTCAGTTTCACGCTGGAAACATATGCCTGTATTGTGCTACAGCAAAAGTCTTAAATTATTTTACACATTCTAGTCTGAAAGTAAAACCACATCAAATGCACTAATAGATCCCAAGACCCAAGAGGTCCATCAAAGGACTCAGGAGATCTGAAGCTGTGGATGCCCCATCCCTGGAGGTGTTCAAACCAGGCTGGATGAGGCTTTGAGCAACCTGGGCTAGTGGGAGGTATCCCTGCCCATGTCAGGGAGGGGTTGGAATTCGATGATATTTAAGGTCTTTTCCAACCCAAACCATTCTATGATTCTGTGATTCTATGAAGTCAAGCATCATCTAGTGTGGAGTAGCCAATGTGCCCTGCAAAAACTGGCCCTGCATGATGAGGACATGAGCACGTTTCACTGCCAGACTTGAGGGTCATCAACCATGCCTGATCTGATGGAACTTAAAGTGTAGATGAGGAACCAGCCAAAGCTAAGAATATGACCACCTGTAGTTCTTTCCCATTTTAGCACATATATATTTGTCTCTTGGTCCCCATGCATATAGGCAGAACTCGCTGAAATGTTTTTGATCAAGCATTTTTTCTTTCTCAAAAAAGCACTTTTGTTGAAATACTGCAATTTTGAACTGTAAAAACAGATCAAAACCCAGTACTATTTATTTTCACAAAGGCTGTCTCATTTTGTTAAATGATTTAAATCATTCTAATTTTATCTCAAAATTATGTTTAACATAATTTCTTTTTCTGGTTTAGCTGTAATATTCTACTTCACAAACTAAAAATGTTTGCAGTTGAATCAGCTTGGATGAGCAATTTGCACTATGTGGTAAATTTTGAAATTTTCTTTGACAAATGAAAACTCCTTTCTGAGAGGCTGAAATTTCCCAGAGGACAAAAATTCTATTTCCCCTCCACCTTTGGAGGAAAACTCCTGTGAAAATGACAACTTTCCCTGCCCTGTAATAAAGCATTGTCTCAGCTGAGTACTATTTATGACCAAGCCTACAAACTATGTTATTTCTGGGAAGCATAAATAGCATCAAACAAACAAACAAAAAAAAGTGTCTTTTTTCCTTAAAAATTGACAACTTACTTCCAAATGATTTTTTAGTTAGTATTTCTTTTTTACAGAAAATCCCTTATCTGCTATGAATTGAATTATAATTTCTTTATGTTTGGTTTACTTATGTGAGCTGATGCAAGTGAATAACACTCAAAAAATGGCCCTATTTAGGTCAGATCAAATGTTCCTCTAGTCTGGTATCTTTTCTCCAATGTGGGCCACCAGTAGCAGCTTCAGAAGACAGGATAAGGACAGAAGATCTCAAGCTATTTAATCTTCCAGCAATCAGCGACTTGTACCACAGTTAAACTAAGAGAAAGTGGAAAGAAAGAAGAGAGAGAAATTCAGTATCTCCTTCCTTTCCCCAAGCTCCAATTCCTTTATTTCACTTTCTTCTCCATTTCAGGGTGAAAAAGTTAGTGAAGAGTATTCTTACCTTTATTGGTACAATCCCACCACTTAAAGCTTCAATTCAGAAAGTGCTTAAGCACCTACTGGAGTCCCAGTTGTGTGCTCAAAGTGGAGATCCTGCTCAGAGGAGGTTTCCATAATTGATGCGCATAAAGCTCTGAACTACATAGGAAGTCAAGAAGGGGCAATAGTAAGAAAATAAGTGCAGAGACAATGTTTGTACAAAAGCAAATGAGGAATAAACTGCCCATGAATAAATTTAGGCTGGCAATTAGAAGAATGTTCCTAATCATTAACGCATTCTTGTTCTGGAAACAGATTTTCAGTAGGAACAATGGGGCAAAAAAGAAGCCAAAATGGGGCTTCATGGAGCTTGATAAATGTCTGCAAGGAGTCAGGTGATAGTAAGAGAACTAGTTTCTGTTACCCCGAGGGTCTCAGGAAATTGCCAGAAATTTCGTACAGAAACAACTCTTGAAGCAAATCAAGGTGGTACAGTATAGTACCTCGATATTGAATGTGCATCAGCTGAACTACATTTCAATGCATCTATAAGTGGTAACAATCCACATAAACCAGTTTACAACAGCTGAGGATCCAATTCTGTACCTTAGAGTTTACAGACTCAGTAACAACTACATTGAAGATTAAAAATATGGAACATACTTCCTTGAAGCCTTATTGATCTACAGCTTTATCTTAATTCAGTAGACAGTACCAATGGCACCTTACTGACAGGCACAAAAGGAACCAAATCTGACTTGGTACAGTCTCTCTCAACTCTATGCGTGAAACCTTTGAACCCCGTAATTTACCTACTCAGGCTGGTTACCTCTGAAGTCAATTTTTTTACCAATGACTTATTTTTCCAAACATGGGACTGTAGGCATCATTTGCCTTCATTTGTTGTATGCCTTAAAGATTTGAACATGGATTTTCCAAGTGTAAAAACAAAATACTGGGGTTGGAGGTGTGCCTAATGACTTGTCAAATATCAGTCCACCTCTGTTTTCCCAAGCAGGGGAAATAAGGTAAGGATGGTTGCCTTATTTCCATTAATATCAGAGTTTGCATAGCTACACAAGAATGGACATAGTGAATAAAATCAGTTCAGCTCATTCTTCTGTCTCTGACAGCATCAGACAAGTACAAGCTCATGCACTGTTTCCTCTAAGGGAAGTTATTTGTGTCTCACGGACCTTTTGGAATGAGTGTGATTTCTATTTTGTATTTACTACTTCAGGACTGACTTTTCTTTCATACGTAAATTCTCTCTGCCCTTAAGCTTGTATATCTCTTACCATGATGCATATATGTAAAAAGGTCAGCGCATCATTAAGGTAACACACCATCTAAAACCCAACATCATTCTTTGCCCTGAGTTTCTCAGAGTGAATCTCTCACAACAGTTATAATTATAGTTTTAAACAGTGCAAACCAGTTATTTATACTTTTTTTTTTTTTTTTTTAATCTTGAAAGCGTTACACATGAAATTCACATTTCTGGAGTCCAAATGGCTTAATGACACTGTTTTATGTTCTGTATTTCTTCTCAAACTCTGTAGTGCAACATGTGATGATAGGAAGTACAGACACTATAGGAGCATCTGATCACACTATGATCAAAATGATTTGAGATCCATTATAAAATGTACCATGGAGGGTCATGCCCCATGTCACTTAATGAGCTTGAGGAAAAACCCTGCTGCAGGATGGTGCTTTGTCCTCATTGCTGCAGCCTCTTTCTGTCCCATGAAAAATCCTTTTGCTCAGGATTAGAAATAAATCCCAGTTTGGTGGAATAAAGCTGTCAGAATAACAAAATGAACACAACCTATGCTTAAAATCAAAATCATGGCAGGTTTCCTCAGAATGGGATTATTTTATAGGCAAACACAGTACCAGATAAAACCTTGAATTCCCTATGGCCTCCTTCGCTTAGTTTATGTATAATTCCTCTGCTGATTAGTCGAGTTAATAAAAAAATAAAAATATCTCCCTTTAAAGCAGGAAGAGACTCACATACTTGCATATACCTTTCTCCAAGATAAAGTTTTAATTACCTTGAGAAAAAGCTGGAAGAAAGATGAAACGCAGGCACCTGTTACAGCTGGGAAGACAGCAAGGAGGGCCAGCATGTAATAATTAAATCTTTATCACCCAGAAAAAAAAGAGTTTGCAGCCTGCAGTGTCTTCCTGGTGAATATCACCACGTTTATTTTTAAACCTCCTCCCTGCCAGCATGTCCCAAAGTCATTTCATATACACAGCTGGCTGGGGAGAGGCAGGCTGGAGCTTGAAAAAGCAAGATCTAAAAGGAGAAAGAAAGGGGCTAGCTAAAAATTTAGCCGAAAAAAAGGCTTGGATGGAAGCCATGGAAGCCCAGCAACAGGTGACCTACATTTTCAGACCTGTTTCAAAAAGCCAGGTTTCCCAGATCTTGGTGTCTGTCTTTCCTGAAGTTGCTGGTTTTTTTGCTCTCTGCTTTTCAGTTCTTCTGGAAATCATGCTGGCTTAGATGAGGTGACAAAATACGGATATAGGGACCAATCCCTCCCAGAGCAGGAACAACATGGCCACAACTGAGTGAGTTTTGCAAACGACGAAAAGCTGCTCAGAGATCATTTTCCATATGTGTGAGCAATTGCAGTGACTGCATCATATGGACCCATCATGCCCAGCACTGCCTTCCCCAACATACCAGTTCGAGCCTGATCAGTCTATGGGGTATTGGTCTGTTGGTGACCCTGGACCACAGCCAGTCCCACAGTGTCTCTTTGATCCAGGCACTGGGCTTCTTCTGTACATAAAACCAAACTGTGGAAAAGTGGATTGTTCTGTTGATGAGGCTAAGGGCAAGTGAACATGTATCATATTTATTTAATAGAATCATAGAATCGTAGAATCATAGAATGCTTTGAGTTGGAAGGGACCTAGTTCCAACCCACCTGCCATGGGCAGGACACCTCCCACTAGCCCAGGTTGCCCAAAGCCTCATCCAGCCTGGCCTTGAACACCTCCAGGGATGGGGCATCCACAGCTTCTTTGGGCAGCCTGAATTTATTCATTCACTTGTGCCTACGTGTCCACCTACCCTCAGAAGGCATATGAAGCTATGTCTGTGTTCATGTACATCGATGCGTGAAAGTGTGTGTTTGTTTAAAACCACTGTTGGAGAAGTCACAGCCAACCTGCTGCGTTAAAGAGCTCAATGTCTTAGGGCCAAGGGAGACATTATTCCCTCTTGCCTGTGTTTAGGTCTTCTCATGGAACCAAATGCACCAAGGAGGGACATGAGCTGCATACAACTTTGAGGTTGGCCTTACTTCATGTGACAAGTGCATCAGAGACCTCCAGAAATCCCCTGCAACCCAAGACATTTGGTTTGCTGACTGTTTTTTCATCAATTAAATTTGTGCTAATGACAAGGGGGATGTCGACTAACTTTGGGCTCCCTTGGAGAACAGCCACGTTCATGACCTGAGCATCTGAATCTCAGCCAAATAATAGCCCCCAAATTTGTTTTCTTTTCTTCTGCCATCTCCCCATTCTTTGTCCCTTGAGCACCTCTCTCCTTCCTTCAATGATACATTGTACAGAAAGCAAGAGGAATGTCCTAAGGCTGTATTTAGATTCAAGCTACAAACGGCACCATGAATGTCTGATAAACCTCTACGGTGAGCTCTCCTTGCCCACTCTGGTTTGGTCTGGTCTTCTAGCTCACCCACCCTGACACAAGACGCCTGTGTTGGTTTTTGGATGTTCATTTATGTATTTTCCTAACAGAGTGGTAAAATACATTAGTTTAAAATGTGCTTAAAAAAGGATGGGCAACTTACAAACTGGAGGGGTAACTGCAATCCTGAGTATATGTGCCAAGAGCTGAATATGGTTTTAAGTATAGCAACGTTGTGTTGTTCTTTACATTTCTCTGCATGTCTGTGTGTGTATATGCATGTTCTGCAGGGATTAGTCATGGATTCACAAAATACATTTTCTCAGAAAATATTCTTTCTGCATCTTATTCTTTTGATACAAATTCAACATCTTTTTCTGTATAATCTTTTTCTCCTCCTCCTCTCTGTAAATTTGTGTGTGTGCACTTGTGGGTGTGTATAAATATGTACATACATTGTGGTTGTCTGGAAGTAGGAAAATCCATTTTCTTTAACAGTCATATCTCTGAGAAGCAGACTGGCAGAAAAGCTTTTAAATACTAAATTAAAAGACTTGAACTGCCTGGCTTTTCTGGTCAGCTTCCCCTTAATTCTTTTCTCTCTCCCTCTTCCTGTCTCTCTCATTCTTACCCCTGTGCTGACTTTTCTGTTTAATCAGGGGGAAAGAAAATAGTGACATCAAGTCAAGGACATAATCTCTTTCCAAACTGGCAAAGTCAGAGTTTAAACCTCCTGGCATAGTCCCATCCAGAAGACGGAAAATTCCCTCTTAAGATATGAAGCTAAGAGTTAGGTGCTGATGTAGCACCTGTTGAAAACTGTGAAAACCTTTCTTTCTATTTATGTAGGTGCCAAATCCCTTTGCCTGTGAGGCCATCAATGTCCCACTGAACCTCTGGAGGCTGAGGATTGACACAGCCAGAGGTATTCTGCCCAGATGTCTGTATGACATTGGCATCAGAGGGCACAACCTTTGTTGCTGAATCAGTAGACAATTTCCCTTAAGCAGACTCACAGAAATTGCCTATGATTGAGTTGTCTGGAGAGGGCAGGTCTGTACTCCTGTGTAGTTTTCTGTATTCAGGGTGGGAGACGGCTTTCACCATTTACTCACTCTGTGCTACAGCAGGCTCTATTTTTCATTTTAACACCCTGTGTTTTGAATCATGTTCAAATTTTCTCCATTCTGGGTACAACACTTCTCACCCAACACAAGCAACAAGGAGTCCAGAATCTTTCATAATTTATCTATAGTAACTTAAGGTTCGGACAGTATATTCATATTCAAGGCCAGGCTGGATAAGGCTTTGAGAAACATGGTCCCAGCCCATGGAAGGGGGGTTGGAACTAGATGATCTCTAAGGTCCTTTGCAACCCAAACCATTCTGTGATTCTATGATTCTTAGACACCTATCTTAAGAAGGGATGGTTTACCTGTGGGACTCTTGCTCTCCATTGATGTCAGAACAGATCTTGAAACCTATTTTAGATTGGATGATCTTTTAATTGTCTGCAATTAGACAAGATTCGCCCACCTAATGAGCGAATAAACTGTGCAGATGAAAACCATAAGCTCCACCTTGAATTCCACGGAGACAAGCTGAAAAGACACTGGGAAATATCCTCTCATCATGCTCAATGTGACGAGGACTCAGGTCTTGTTGCAGGAATCAATGACAGTATCACGATGCACCTTGTTTATATAGGAAAACATTTTTCTTTGAAGTCTCTACAGCCATTTTGCATTTCTGAATTGTTCATTATAATGTTTTGTTGGAAAGGAAATTAGTGACATAGTCTGTCAACTCTATTTACCTCTAACTTTCTTGATACATACTGTGGTAACCAGAAGATGCCCATATACAGCAAATGACAAATGACTTCAGTTGCTGTTTTGTGAACTATAGCACAATGTTCAGTATGCTTCCTATAGAAGTCAACTGTATAGACCACACTGAGGGCTTCACCCAGGTGCATCCTTGAGCAGGCAGCTCGTATAATGCGTATTGGACTCAGGTGCACAGCATGGATGGCTGAATGACAGTGAGTCTATAGAAAACACTTACTTGCACTAAAATGCAGCTATTTCCTCTCTGCAATGTGGCAGCTGAGATCACACAGCAATCGTTTCCAGGCAGGGAAGTGTGGAACAATATCTCCAAATGAAATTATAGCTTGAGAGGAGGATTTCTTTGAGGCAGGATGGAATGTAATTACCCAAGTTGGACTTTTGCCAGGACACTGACGTTTGAAACATTTTCAGCTCTTGTGGAAAGTGCCACAGGATCTTTTAATGACTGTAAAGGAATGGGCTTCGGAATTTTTTTGTATTTTTTTTGGTTTGAGTGTCTCATCCAAAAGGCAGAATAATGAAATGAGAAAGAAAAAACTATCAAAGAAAAAGCTAATCTTTGCAAAGTGATGGAATATGTAAATCACACTTTGAAATGGTAATTTATTAACTTCTTTTTAAGATAAAAATGCAATTAACTCATTCTTTCATTTCCCCCCCATCCCCAAAAATGCACATATATTGTTATCATGTCTTTTGCTCCTGTGTCAAATCTGTATGATTTAATTTTGTTGCAGTGAAACTTGTGGGTTTTATAAAAGGGACTGGTGGGGCTATTTTTCTGCCTTGTTTCGTTCCTGACTGTAAATAAAAGAAAGTATTACTAAATTCAGAAATGATTGCTGTCAAAAATCTGCACTTTCTTGAATTTTATAAAGGCTATGGGCTATTTTTATATTAGATGCAGTGTCAGTAAAGAGTAATTAGTGAGTGAAAGGGACTTTTTATCATTCCTAATTTGTTCACAGAAATACTCTCTTGAACTCTGAAGGGAAAAAGGAAAATATTATGTATGATAGAAGAGTAAGCATGCCTTATTTTCTGCTTGATCATTTTTGGTACGGGAATGAACATGTCTGTATCTATATCTATAAATCTGTATACATAGCACACTGATTATTCCTGGCTAGGGAATCCAGCATAACTTATGAATCCATTGTATTTTTATCACTTTTTTTTTTTTACATTTCATCAAGGTTACGTAAAGGTGGGTTTAACTGTCTGGTCATCTGTATTTGGGTAAATACCTGTAAATGTTAAATAGAATGTATAAATAAATACATTTTAAATAAATAAATGTTTAATGTATGAGTTGTTGCAACAGTGGCAGACTTTAATTAGTAACAGTAAAATCTGGAGATTCTTGTGTTTACTAATTTCCTAATTTGGATGTTCATGGAGGGTGCAGTAAGTGTCAGTTCAGACTGTTTTCTACCCATGGGAACTTGAATTCACACCTGTCTCTGAGGAGAGACCTGTCCTTACAAACCTGTTGGATAGTTTATGCTACTGCTGTCGTAGCTCTTCCTGGCAGAGCTGCTTCACATTGTTTAGGATATTTAAATAGGTACCAAGTTTAGAAGAAAAAGAGTGAGAGGGAGTAATTTCTAAAGAATTAATACATGTCTTTGGCAGTGGAGACATGGGGGTTGGGATTCAGCTCCCCTGTTTTTAACTGTCTGTAAAGTGAATGTCTCTATCTGGATTAAGTTGTCCAAGCTCCCATTATAATAAACATAAATCTAGACCATAGACTTGAGACACTGCAATTCATCTCATGCTAAAGTATACTCTTGCATTTACATTAAAGAGACAGATCACTTCCATTCTCCATGTCTCATTTTGAGCTCCTACTCCTCACTAGTGCTTTTAATCCTGAAACACAATGCAAAGAGATATTTATATGTTATATGTGGTGTTTGAAATGAAGAAAACTTTAAACGGGAAATGTGTCTCTAGGCTTGGGTGTAAAGAGACTGCTTCTCATGGAATTCTGGGGTGAGATTCCGAACTTGGTGAGAAGTACCCACAAGCCCACTGAGATCTGAGTTCCGTGTATGCTTGACTAGGCTTCCAGTTCTGGCAGCAAGATGTCATCTTTGGGAGCATCAGGACTGGCTGGTTAGCAGTAGTCTCCTACCCAGAGTTCATAAGGATCCGTTCACTTTCAGCTGTGAGTCCTGGCAGCATCCAGTTACCACCAGCCGGTTGACTCTTTGAGCTGTCAGAAGGAAACAACTCACAGAGGTATAAGTTAAAGATTTCTCCACCTTTCACTGGACATCTCATGTCATTTCATGGACCAAAGAAAGCCCTGGATAGACAGTGTAAGATGCATACCATCTCTCAGAAAGAAACCACACTAGGTTCAGTGTGGCTCTATAGAGCCTCTGTTTCCTCAGTTTCCTCCATGAAATGCTCAGTGGAAAACTTGAACCTTCAAATTCATAGAATCATAAAATCACAGAATGATTTGGGTTGGAAGGGAACTTCAAAGATCATCGAGTTCCAATCCCGCTGCCATGGGCAGGGACACCCTCCACTAGCCCAGGTTGCTCAAAGCCTCATCCAACCTGGCCTTGAACACCTCCAGGGATGGGGCATCCACAGCTTCTCTGGGCAACCTGTTCCAGTGCCTCACCACCCTCACAGGAAAAAACTTCCTCCTAATATCTAATCTAAATCTACCCTCATCCTGCTCCTGGAAATTCATGGTCCTTCTAATCTAACACATGACAACTGCCATTTCACAGGCAGGATTTTTAACTTCCAACATCAACTAAACATCCTGTCTGCTTTCGGTGGTGTGTCTAAGGCAGCAGAAGAGTAGCAGGGAGACAGTGTGTGGAATGATGAGCCCCTAAATTAGGAGTGAATCGACTCAATTTCTAAGGGCTGTGTTGTTATTTTAGTAATTGCCTCACCAAGGAGATGGAAGCCTACCTCTGGAGCTGGGATACAAATCATTGATTATCCCATCAGCTCTGCTGGTGATGAAAGCTCAGGATTTGTGCTCCCCACCCTCATGCATAGCATCGCTGGTAACCATGGTGTCCAAATGCGTGTGAACTTCCTCCGGCTTCTTACATAATGTGTGCATGTGCAGCACAGCAGTACCACCAGACTTACCAATTAAAGATTTGTCTTGGCGAGCGGGGATTAAATACTTTTCATTAGCAAATTTAGCGATTCTAAAACCCTATTATAGAGATCTGCCACCCGCATTCTGAGCAAAGCAGCTGTACAATGGGCGATTGTAAGCAAGAAGATGAAGTGACATTTTGGCTAGGAACTTTATTGTCTCTATACTCTCAGCCCTACAATCTCATGGAAACAATTATATTTAGTAAGACGTATTGTTATTTCCTTCTGAGCGGGTGGGCTATTTGCTCCGTCTCCCCATAAAGGTTAAAAATAACAATGCGTGACTCTGTGCTTTGTTAAGATAACTTCACATTTCCATCACATTAAAAAAACCCACATAGAATATTCATAATATTGTGCTATATAAAGCTCAAGACACAGGAGAGAACAGAATTATTATTATGTATTTTCATTATTTAACAATTATCCCTGTGAGAATTTCTAGAACAAAATTTGTGGGAAAAAAAATTAAATAAAGTAGTCACCTTCAGTCATAGTTTGACTCTGTAGAGCTTTAATTCCAAGCAGCTATAACAAAACTGTTGACAGAAAAGGCTTTCAGCATGTTAACAGCATAGCAACATATCGGGTATACTTGCAAGTCCATTTGCTTTGAGATACTTTGATCACTTAATAGTCTACATGGAAAAAGGGGTGTTTTATGAAGGCATCAGCCAGTATATGAAGCATCTATGAAATAAAATAATCTCCCTCCTTCCTCAGAAATTCTCCATTTTCCCAGCAGAATTTACAGTCACCAAGCACTCCCGAAGCTCAGAGTTTTGCAAGATTCACAGGAAGGCACCAGCCTCTGCGCACACCAACTCAGCTTGTTGTTGCAACTACTATAACACCTATTTTCAAAAAAATGTCCAGTGATACACATCACCTGCTACCAGGGTGTCCGGAACCCAGTGAGGGGTAAGTGGGCTACTGCTATATTAGGAAATAAAACAGTGTCAGGAAATGTTGCTGGGCACTGGAATTTGCTGATAAACATTTTCACAATGATCCCTGGTGTTTTTTTAGCCTGGGCACTGTCTTTACAATTCCTGGACACCAGCTGATAGCTGGCACAGCCCCAAAACCATTCCCAATAGGCAGTCTGGACACAGCAACATTGCTTTACAGACTGGAAGAATTTAATTGTATAAAGAGATTTCATTGCTGGCCTCAGTGCTGGAAAATGCTCTCAGCCTTCTTTAATTTACTCATGGAGATGTTGCTTCATCAGAAAAAATGTGGTTAGCAATTTAGATGCATGCAGGACACAGTTTTAGTTACAGCCCTTGGCACTAGGGTATGCAAAGTCATTACAGCTGGAACTGGCACAAAACAGAGACACAAAACACTCCCCCAGTGACCAGGAGGCGTCGTAAAGTGCCTGCTTCATGGCAAAAGTCAATATCTCCAGCGATGGATGTTCGAAAGTGCTCTTCCTTTGGGGGCTGCTGTTCTGCAGGTGCTCGCTGGGAGATGATAAAAACCAAGTGTGGGGGTGTTTGCATTTACAGAACTGAGATTTACTGCTGGGACACCGAGCAGTGCAACCCAGAGCTCAGCATTCAAATAGAGAATGACAGGGCCTTTTTCAGCCCACGTTGCCTCCAGGGATGAGTTGGCCAATGATGCAGTGCAGACACTGGTTGGAACCCGAGCTCACCCTCGTAGCCCTTAGGTGTCATCCAAGCAAAATGAACCTCTCAGCCAGCCTTATTGACCTGGGCTTAGCAATGGTAATATGGAGGAATCCAGAGAAGAGCTGCCTTGTGCTTGGCTGGCCTGCAGTGAAGGCAAAATAGACGTTCAGTTCCCAAGAAGTGGAATCCTAAATTAGCTCAACACAAGACTTTTAAAGAAAAGCTTATGCATTTCATTTTAGATGTGATGCAGAAGGTTCAATAGGTAGGAAAAGATCTCATCAGTTCACCCTATCACCCACAAGACCAGGTTTTAAAGGACACTTTACTCCTTAACCTCCTTCTGTAGTGATATATCCATCCAGAAGGCTCATAATATTCTTTATTTTAAACAAAGGGAATACAACTAACTATTTAAAAGAACATAATTAAAATAAGTCTAGATTTGTAGGATACCAAAGAAATATGTCATCCTTCACAAGACATCAAATGTCTTGACCTCTGACAATACTTGTTGCTTATATTAGATTAAGGGTAAGGCATGTCACCCGCTTTTAAGTGTTTAAATCTAAGATTCCTTTATAGTTATAAGAGATTTAGCCATAGTCACTATGTTTTTGTATATGATTAAAACACACAGAACTACCTAGGGAAATCAGGAATCTCTCCCTAGTCTCTACTGACATAGGGAGCAATCTGCAGCTAGTTGTGGGAGGATCCTAAGGTGGCTTCTGGATGTTGATGTCCATGCTGTAGACACCACGTTTAGTCATGTGAGAAATAGACAAGGTCATAAAAGTATGCTTAGATGGCCATAGGTAGCTGAGATTAATTTTACAGAGGCTGAAATACCACTTAAGTCAACACCAACTTGACTTTGCATAATGTGAGAATATAAGACATCAGGATGGCCATATGGGGTGCAGTACTCAGTTAGCCTGTCCCTGGATGTGGCTGGTAATAGATACCTAGGGAAAAATGCACAGGAAGCAAGGCATGATTTGAGTATAATATTCCTTCCCTGGTATAAAGTCTCACAGCTCCTGCATGCAAATGTCTTGGAGATTTGTTGAGGCAGTGATTTCCTTCAGACCATGGTGTTTCATAGAGACTAATGAGCTTGCCCTTCACCATGCTTGCTCTTTTGCAGCCAGACATGGGTGTAAACTGATTATTGTCAGCCCAAATATGCACAGCAACGTTCACTACATCTTCATTCAGGGGGCAGCAACACTGAATCCTGGCACAGCAACAAGTAGGTTTAAGGAGAAGTTCACGTGAATGAGGAAAGCTGGTGTTGATTTAAGGAAGAAATTTTTTGTTGTGAGGGTGGTGAGACACTGGAACAGGTTGCCCAGGGAAGTTGTGGATGCCCCATCCCTGGAGGTGTTCAAGGCCAGGCTGGATGAGGCTTTGAGCAACCTGGTCTAGTGGGAGGTGACCCTGCCCATGGCAGGGGGGTTGGAACTTGATGATCTCTAAGGTCCCTTCCAACCCAAACCATTCTGTGATTCTATGGTTCTGTGATTCAATACGAGGGTTGGTGGCTAAGAAGACAGATAAGGATTTTGGATTTTCTCTCTCCACCATCTTTCTTTCTGCTCCCTAGTAATTACCTTTCGCCAAAATTTCACCCCCATGTTGGACTTCTCTTCCACTACCACTGGGGCCTTCTCAGGAGCTGCACAGTTATTTATAAAAAATAAAAATAAATCTATGTGCCGAGTCAGTTTACATGAACAGTGTGATTTGTTGGTCTTTCATTGAGCTGCCTTCTGAAATCGTACGGCCTTTAGTGCCAGTATTATTGACTGTGTGTATGGGATTGGAGACGGATGCACAGTTACATGTACAAGAGAGTTTGTTCTTGGTGTCAGCCTAAATCAGCTGTCTATGAGTAAAATGTTCCTAATGCCTTCATTGTATTTGCTTCTTACCTTGTGCAGCAGCATTAAAGGAAACAGTCAATACTTTGGCGAATAGTGGAGGAGGTTTGCAACACATTTAATGCATCCCATTGCGAGAACAGATGGGTTACGTCCTTCAGTTTGAGAGTGTAAACAGCAGATTACCCTCTGCACTTGGGTGTATTTCAGTTTGAAATTATTATTTGGATATTGCTAACACCAAAGGCATGGTCAGGGACTAGGCTGCTATTGTGTTGCATGCTATACAGACAAAGAAGGAGAAAAAAATAGTCTCTACTAGAAAGATTATTTCCAAATATGTTTTTGCTATTGGAAATCATGTTCTCAGTTATTTTCATCCAATTAGAAGACACAAGCAATGTCATGTAAACTGCGGTGCTAATCAAAATAAATCTCTGATTCTTTCCCAGATGGTCACATGACTATAGGAGGTGTCGCTATCAGCATAATTCTACAGATAGTTACACCACTGCAGCACACGGCGCATGAAAAGGCTCTGAATTATTAATAACAACTGGGTCAGCTTCTCAGCAGGAGAAAACTGGCAGAGCTAATTAACTGATATACCCCAATGATGTTCCAATCCATATTTGAGGAATAACTCCCAATAACATAAATTCAAGGAAATTATAAGCTGCTTTGCTGGCTATAGACTGTTAGCTCCGTTTTGCTACCAAGCTTGCAGGAGGAGTGCATGGTAGGCTACAAAGAGCAAGTTGGTGGGGTGGTTTTCAACCAATACGTACACGTGCAATTCTGCGTTATATGAGAAAATGGGATACATTACATTTGCCTTCCTTACCCCACTACAGAATAAACCTCAAGCACTGAAATAAAGGCCATATTTTATAGCAAGTATATCGCTAGGGTCATTAGCTTTCCCATTCAGCTTCACCAGATGGCTACCCAGCAGGATGCATTCCAAATTTATTTGATAGCTTGTCAATAAGCAGCTGCCTTTTAATAGCTCTTAACTTCATGGACTTGAAAAACAAAATGCCTCGCACTCACATTAAAGCAAGTGGTCCATCACAGGGATCTCAGTTTTTTCTGGCATCCAGGGCAGAGTGGAAAGTACCCTCTGACTCCAGCTTTCACCATAAATTTTCTAAAAACTCATCACCAGAGAACAGAGACAGAGAGACTTGCTGGTCTGGGAATTATTACAGTGAGGAGAAGAGTGGTGAGTCCTGCTAGCTATAGCTAGGCTAGAGAGTGAGGCCGGGAGGAGTGGCGTCAAGAATAGGGATTTCAATGTGTCTCCTCTTTAAGTGGGGACAAGAGGGTAAAACGCTGAGCTTGCCAGCTTTCATTTTATTCAACACTACTGTTTCTGCAGTCAGTTGACCTTAGAGCTTCTGCTGAGCCACCTCCTGTGTATTCTGGAAAGGTCCAAGGGTGATCAAGACAAATTATTTCAAGGGAGGATGGGAAACTCTCTGCCGTATCCTGCCCCATCCACGGACGGGAGAGACTATTCTGCCTGTGTGCATGTGTAAGCAGTGCTGCGCTGGGTGGCTGGATTCCTTAGACCCTTGAAGGAACCTGAAGGTGCACAAGTCCATGGGACCTGATGAGATACATTTGTGGGTCCTGAGGGAACCGGCAGATGAAGTTGCCACACTGCTATCCATCATATCTGAGAAGCTGTGGCAGTCTGATGAAGTTCCCACTGACTGGAAAAGGGAAAACATAACCCCGTTTTTAAAAAGGAAAAAAAGGAATACCCAGGGAACTGCAGGCTGGTCAGTCTCACCTCTCTGTGCCTGGCAAGGTCATAGAACAAATCCTCACTGAAACTATGCTAAGGCACACGGAAAACAAGGAGGTGATTGGTGACAGCCAACATGGCTTCACTAAGGACAAATCACGCCTGACAAATTTGGTGGCCTTCTAGGGTGGGGTTACAGCACTGATGGATAAGGGAAGAGCAACTGAGATCATCTGCCTGGACTTGTGCAAAGCCTTTGACACTGGCCTGCATGACATCCTTGTCTCTAAATTGGAGAGACATGGATTTGAAAGAAGAACCACTTGGTGGATAAGGAATTGTCTGGATGGTTGCACTCAAAGAGTTGTGGTCAATGGCTGTGTCCGAATGGAGACCAGTGGCAAGTGGTGTTCTTTGGGGATCGGTACTGGGACTGGTGCTATTTAACATCTTTGCTGATGACATGGACAGTGGGATTGAGTGCACTCTCAGCAACTAACTCCTTCAAAAGCCATTTGAAATCAGATGAAAGACAATACATAAGGACAAAATCATTATTTTTTAAATGCAGATCACATCCCCATCCTCTCCCAGCTGTATTCAAGGAAGCAATTCCTTATTTGCCCCATAGCTGCAACCCTAAAGACATTGCTACATGACCCAGTGACATAGGGCTGGGTGAGACCTTGTCAGATACAGAAGTGAAGAAATAAGCAACATGAGAGTGTAGCTCAGGATACATATGTAAACAGAAGAGGGGAATTATGAAGACCTTTAAAATGGCGTATGATTATTCTTTTTGTTCCCCCTAAATCCTCACCTAAGATTACACAGCATCTGTTTTTCTTCCAAGCTGACCCTCACTCCCGTTTCATTCTACTTATTCTTTCTTATTATACTGTGATTTTTTTATCACCCCCTTAAACTAACACTGAATCATCTTTATCTGAAAATAGAAACTTACTCTTATCTATGGATATATTTGTTGCTGTATTTTATACCTTCCAAAACATCAGCAAATAAAATTCAATTAAGCTTCAAAACAAATTCTGCTCTCTCCCTCCCATCTCTCCCCTTTGCTCTGTTCTCTCTTTCCACTTCTTGATACCCACCCAGAACCAAATAGTATTCTCATCTCCTGTAACCAGTGTTAATTCAACTTTTAATTCTGATGGGTTCTGATGAAATAAAGAGCATATCGAGTAAGTAGGCACAGAATGTAATGCAACCATTGCCATTCATAACTGTAATTTCCACCATGTCCTCCCTTTTTAGAGGAGTGAAACCCAAGCAGATTTCCATGCAGAAGAGGGTGCTGACCATGTTTTTTAACTCTTCTGTACATTATGACACAGACAACACAGGGAGGCATTGTTGAGCTGCGAAGTTGAGTTCCTCCAAGGCCCTGCCAAATGCAAAAGGATCATGTCAATATTTATTAGACTCGCCAGCAGTTTGTCAAGTCAGTAGGAGAGCTGAATCCCAAACAAACTCCAATTACATTTAGTTTCAAGATGAAGGCCTCTTCCTGAACTATCCAACAGGGAAAATGCCACCAGCACTGGTCTAAGCTTCTTTCTTAGGAAAATTTTTAACCCTGTATTATCTATCATTATTCCATTGGTCAAGGTTTTGATGATGTTAGCACAGGGAGCGTTGCTACCCAGAGATTTGTTGCAGAGATAAGTATAAAGCGTTTGTTAAAAAAAACCATAAATTTGGGGGATCTTGGCATAAGATAGTGCTCAAGGTTGGAAATCTCTTCTCCCAAAGAGGTTGGTGCATAGATGGGGACAGGTGTCTTGACTACAAAGGCCCTTGCAGCAACATCTTCATCTGGATTGAATGAGACTTAAAATAACCAAAATGGCTCTTAAATCTAGTCCAAAGGAGCCCAACAATATTTCTTTTTCTGGTGTTGTAAGGGGCAAAGCAGCTATCCTGGAGCTGTATTGTTGCTGCATAAAGCTTGTCTGATAAAGGAGTAGAGCAGATGTTGAAGGAAGAAACTAGTATGGGACATCTACCCTTAGAGGGTAGATTTAGATTAGATATTAGGAAGAAATTTTTTTACCGTGAGAGTGCTGAGGCACTGGAGCAGGTTGCCCAGAGAAGCTGTGGATGCCCCATCCCTGGAGGTGTTCCAGGCCAGGTCGGATGAGGCTTTGAGCAACCTGGGCTAGTGGAAGGTGACCCTGCTCATGGCGGGTGGGTTGGAACCAGGTGATCTGTAACGTCCTTTCCAACCCTAATCATTTTATGATTCTATGATTCTATCTGCTTTCTGGAGCAGTTTTGGAGCTTTGATAGCAAAAGTAAGAACTGTTAAGCTCCTCTTCTCAGCTTGCAGCTGATGTGAGACAGGGATCAGAACCCAAATGCATTTTCTTTGGAAACCACTGTGAATTAATTGGAAAAAAAAAAAAAAAAAAAAAAAAGGAAAAGAGAAGAGAGACAGCAAAACATCACGACCCTGCTCCTTGAAGAGTTACCCCCAAGGAGAGCTTTAGGGGTGAAAGGCTGCAGCTTTGTTAAAGCAGTTGGCAGAAGCAACACTCTTCCTTTGCATATTTGCAAGATAACCTGGGCATAACCTGGGGAAAAATAATAATAAAAACAATATTAATTCAGATCAGCAGTCATTTCTTCTAGTCCTGTCTGTCTTATCACTGAATTCTTATTATGTACAAGTCAATAGTCAAAAATATTCCAACAATAATTTGATGCCTCACTGCCTAAAAAAATAATATTTTCATCAAAACTGCCTAGACTCCATTCCAAAACCTATTCTGTTTCCTTGAAGGCTTAGTCCTAAGTTCCTACTGAAAGTAAAATTTATCCATTTCAGCCACACGGACCTGGCATTGCATACTGAAGCTATAACAAATAGCCCTCATGTTTGCACAATGGGCACTTCAGACTTGTACACTAAATAAAACCAGGGATCTATATTCAAACTTCTGTTTCTCAGCTTTTCATTTACATTATTTTATCGAAACCACTACTACACCAAAGAGTGAAATGTCTATTACTTTTGGAATGTCCCCATTTTGTGATTTAGGACAGTTTTACTTTACCTCAGGAGCAAGTATTTAAAATCAGATTGAAAACAATTTATTTGAAGTGTGGTTGTTGAGACTGGTTTATTTTGCTCCCTTTCTGGGAGCACAAATAAAGAATATAACCCACCTGGGAAAAAAAGATTTCTATGGATAGCTTCACTTAGCAGTCCTTCTGAAAAAATCCACTTCTTTTATAAATCAGGATATGTTCTTTCATGAAGTCTCCAGTTTATATATTTAAAATTTTAGATGTGTAAATTAAAAAAAAAAAAGGAATCTTCACCTCCTCATGCCCTTCTTATTTTCCTTTTCCACCTACAAATGTGATTACTGAAATAGCTTTATTAAAATGCATAATTTTCTTCACAACAGTAAGGTTAATTTTTAAGAAAAAATTTTCATATAATGAATGCCATGTTCAGAATGAAGAAGTTACTGTTCTTCCTTCCTCTTTGGACAATGATTTGTGAGGAGGCACAGATAGGGAAAAATAATGATATATGTCTTTGTGGAAGGCAAAAAAAGGCCTGTGATCCTGGCACCAATCTAGTAAATCTGAATTCAATTTAACAGTTCTAGCTATTGCCTGTGGGAAGCATCAGGTTGAATTTTAGCTGCTTGATGGAATTAAATCCCAAGTTACCTGCTCTCTATGGTTATTTTAGCCTAAGTTAAGATTTTTTTCCCTCCTTATAGCATTCGTGACCTATGAAAATTCATCTCTGGTATGATGAAACAGAAGAGAGCAAATAACAGAACTTTGCCAGCTCTTCTCCAGGGCCTAATCATTTTTCCTATAATCACCTTCTACTTTTGATACATTTATATCCTCCCCAGGATATTGTCTGACTTTTCACTGCAGATTTCCCTGAAATATTGCAGAGTCTAGTAACCTCTCTCTCCTCCTCAGTTTGCATTCCCTGCATCCTCAAGGCCTTCCTACATCTTGAGATGGACTGACTCCAACCCTCAGAGCACTGACAAAATGTGACATGGGTCATTTGAAAGCTGGCTAAGGTCTAGGACTAGATGAGTCAATATATTATTACAAGATGGACTAAAGGTACTAAGATAGAGCCCTGATGTAAAACCTGGGACAGAATAACAGTGGACATCAGATAATGAGGGATGCAGCTGAACTACAAAAATCCTGAAGGTCCCAGGACTAAAACAATAGTAAAATTGTACAGAGAAATTTAGCTCCCCACATTACAAAATTACAAATTTGTAAAAATAAATGTTGAATCCCACTCACAATATTTTTCCTCCCCAGTTGATACTAAGTTGTTTAATCAGAGTGAGCTGCTGCTTGTTACTTTGAATTGTGTAAGGATTATCAATCTCCTTTACAAGGTGAAAAGAACCTGTCCCAACTAAATAGCTTAATTCTGCAAAGCTGGGCTGGAGTGTCCTACCCCATGGAGACCAGAAGATAGCAAAATTATTTGTTTAATTTTTTTTATTGGCCATTGCAGTGCGAAGGTTCCAGCCTGGTGATTGACCACTCCTCTAGGTTATAGAACGGTGATGAGGCCACTCGGAAAGACTGAATGGGTTTGGAGTAGATTATAATAATTTATTATTTACTCAGTACCATACATAAAATGAAGTTTTTTTAGTAAGTAGCAGAGCAATAAGTAGCTCCCTTCTCTGAGGTATTGTGGCTCAGGCTGACATAATGCAAAACTACACTCTTTTTTTTTTTTTTTGATTGGTTGGTTTTTTTGACTATTGTGTGACAGGGTACCACATGCCAGAGCATCCTCTGGTATCTGATTCAGCATGATGGTGATACAGTCTACAAGTGTTGTTGGCCCGTGGGATTTCTTCCACATGACCAGGCTGACAGCCATCGTCTACGGACCTGCTGTGCACATCTAGTGAAAAACTGCAATAGCTCCCCAGAGTCCTCTGCACCTGGGAGCAGAGAAGGACACAAAAGCAATGATCAGAAGGGAAACCTGGGAGCAGAGAAGGACACAAAAGCAATGGTCAGAAGGGAAACTAATAACAACAGTAACATGATTTCCTCAGTGCAATGTCTCAAGTTCTCAAACTACATGGGCAGGTGAGAGATGCACTGCCAAGAGTGAGTCCAATGGATTTCTATTTATTTTACATGCTTTACTGTGTGCTAGAGGATCAAATTTGTAACATATGCATGCGTAGATGTAGGTGTAGATGTGGATGTGCTGGATGTTTGCTGGATGACACAAAATATTTGTTGTGTTTGTTTCAACCTGTGCATCATTTGGGCAGGACTGTGCGATGGAGAGGATGGAACCTTGAACCTGCGTTTTCATTCTCAGGGCAGCTGGATTGTCCCATGAGCCATCACGCAATGGCAAACTGGTGATGTTTGTGGAAGAGCACAAGGACCTTACAGAAAGACATCTGAAGTGATCCCAAAGACCACAACTTCAGCCACATAACAAGATACCAGCAATGCGTTGTCCAGCCTGGTGACACAGAGCTAGTCTGAGCCACGTCCATGATGAAATTCAATAATGTCATGCAGATGCTTCTTTTCATCTCAGATTTGTGCCTGCTACTGTTCTCCCACCCCTCATTTTGGGGGAATAATTCTTTCTCTGTGCTTGCTTCAATAATGTCATGCAGATGCTTCTTTTCTTCTCAGATTTGTGCCTGATACTGTTCTCCCACCCCCCATTTTGGGGGAATAATTCTTTCTTTGTGCTTGCAAAAAAA
This sequence comes from Pterocles gutturalis, assembly GCF_000699245.1. Taxonomy (NCBI): domain Eukaryota; kingdom Metazoa; phylum Chordata; class Aves; order Pterocliformes; family Pteroclidae; genus Pterocles; species Pterocles gutturalis. The sequence continues at coordinate 2,432 of NW_010110275.1, read as the reverse complement.
TTTCCTTATCCTTCAAAATTCTTCATTGTTCCACAACCCAAAAAACTCAACAACATGTGTCCTGTCAGCACATGACAAGTCTTTCATTACCAGATAAACAATATCTTCTCATCCTTACCTCGTCTCCATCTTTACTTGTTTGTCTTTTATTAACTACTCCATCTATAAGATTTTCAGGACTGTAACTTTCTTTTTATTTGATATTTGTAGAGCATCTTGCACAAAGACTTTGCCCCAAGATTAGGATCCTGAGTTAGTGCAGATAATTTCTCTTATTTACTTTACCTGCTATACCAGGGATAAAAAAGAGGATTCTCCTCAAGGCATTTATTAATATTGAAGTTTTCTTATGGTACAGTTTTTCACTGTTTCCCCACAGCAGACATGTATTGGTAAACTCCAAATGTTCCAGATAAATGAGTTAGCATTATAATGGAGCTGCTGTTTCCAGCTCTTGTCTTGCCAGTAGACAGAGGAGCTGTGTATATTTTTTTTTGATGTGTTGATTTTGCTGTTAGAGATAACTGGGAAATAACATTTTTCTCCCTTCAGCAAGTGTCAGCGAAACAATTCTCTAGTTTCACCAGTTTAGGTTTATGAAAAAAAAAATCAGGGTTTGTGTTATCGAATACTAAAATTTAGGATAAATTGCTAAATATTGTTTTTGAAGCATGTTACGTTTTTTTCAGGCACTCAAAGGCACACAGTTCCTCTTCTTGTGTACATTTGCAAGTGACTTTTTTCCCAATGCATCTCCCATGATATACCCAAAAAATGTTCCCTCTTCTCAGCCCTCCACTGCCTTTCACGAGAAGCGAGGTCTCTCCAGATAACACTACAGTCCCTCTGGGTAGCTTCAGATCTGTGGAGAGCTCCCCTATTCCCATTCCACCACAGTCAGACAACTTGTTCTGTGAAGCATCAGCCTTTCTCAACTTTCTACCCAAACCTCATTTTTCATAGGAATATTTTCAGCCAGGCTTATATCTTTTAAAAGCTTGCTGCTGAGCAATCCAACATGGATTTCTGAGTCTGCCTAAAATTCTGTATTCGGATATCCTTGCCTTCAAACTGTAAGTCTGCAGAGGGAGAGAGAATGAGAGAAGGATTTGGCCCGAGAGACAGACAAATCTTCGATCAATCTTCTTCTTCTTTTATTTTAGTGTTTCTGTTTCTGAGTAAATTGAGCTGAAGACTGGCTGATCAGAGCAGACCCAAAAACACTAAGCTCACTCTGCTCATGATCGAAAGATTCAAATTTCCACAATCAACTTCCCAGTATAGGGGTCCAAACCCCAAGTAAATGGGACTCTGGCAACAAAGTAATTAGATCTCTAAGAGATTTTTTTTTTTAATTAACAATACGGTTATTAAATTGTTTATTTCTACTTGTTTTTCGCAGCTTCTTTCTTGAGCAAAGTGGAAGAATCCTAAAGATTAAAGTCTTGTCCAGTTGTGAAATTCTAGGCAATTTTGTGAGAAACATGATAAGATCGCAAAAAGGGTTATTCAGTGGATGAGGTTTCAATTTTGTTTTACTTTTGAGATACAGAGCATCAGAGCAGACTCTTTGGCTCCATTTCCTTTGCTTTACCAGGGATTTCTCATAGGTGAGGTGACAGCTTAGCTCTTAGATTGAACTTAAGGTATCAGCCTGTTTCTGATTGATGTTCAAGGAAAAAAACATGCAGTCTTTCAGCCCTTTGGACTTAAATTCAGAGTCAGCAGTAAAAGGGAGACGTTGAGAAAGCTGGGAGAAGACGCTGCACATCTAATTGCAACATTAACCAGTGAAATATTAGCAAATGTATTGGGCTTTTTCTATTAAAAAAAAATAATAAAGGAAGTTCATTATGCTCCGTAATCCTGCTTAAATATTCATCATGTTGTTAATGAACCACATTCATTTTTAAAATGTTCAACCTGAGACGCCATCTAACATGATTTGATAATAATATAATTTCTGTGTAACCGTAAAAGGGACAAGAACAGTAAAAATAATTGTATCTCTAAACATCCTACCCAGTTTTCTCCTGACTAATGAGCAGCTGTTTTTCATTAACAGCATCATTTTATCTCTAGCCTATCAACCTGCACAGCTGGGCATATTAGAAATAGCTCAGTGCACTGTGAAACGTATGTTTCCTAAATTGCAGAAAGCAATGAGAATGAGGTATTTGAGCTTCTTTTTTTAAAAAAAAGATGGTTCAGGGCTGATTTCTCTCACACTCTCTATTACTCACGGTGGTGTAATATCTGGAGGCTTGATGTGGGAATGGGATATTATTGCTCCGTCTGCTGTAGAAATACAGAAAAGATGGTTCCTACCTTGCAGAGTTTGCACTACAAAGGGGGGGAAACTGAGTCACAGGGAGCTGAAACCCTCTGCTCGAGTTTATGCAGTAAGGACAGCACGTAAAGCAGAGATTGTT